>NC_134485.1:229573367-229688367 GCF_040206685.1 Ascaphus truei | reverse complement strand
GTAAGCTCCTCGGGGCAGGGACTCCTCTTCCTTAATGTTATGTTTGTCTAAAGCACTTATTCCCATGATCTGTTATTTATATTATCTGTTATTTATTCGATTACCACATGTATTACTACTGTGAAGCGCTATGTACATTAATGGCACTATATAAATAAAGACATACAATACAATACAATGCTAGTGTTCATTCCAGTAATACCATCATACACTTGGAACATATATGTGTCAAGCACTACATAGCTGTACTTATATACTACATCTACATAAGTTGGTGCTAGGAACACAACACTAGGTGCATCTAGACCTAGATCTGTTCCACCGTATCTATAATGTATTACTAGCTGCAGCATAAAAACAGCATAGTACAGGTCTCATTCACTAGTGCACCTACTAGTATTAAATTACAGGGGCACTACATCTGTGGCTCTAACTGCCGTTACTTCCACATAAGAACCCTAGCTAACCCACTCCATAGAGGACTACTAGGGCCAGTGAATCATCCTAACACTGGACATCTATATACAATTGTACACTCATCTGGATATACTTATCCATAGAGTAAGAATCACTTGGTATTATTTAATCATTGTTTTAAACCCCAATATTTTAACGATATTGTCATTTAATAAAGTCATTTTAAGAATATCACCATTTCACACTGGATCAGAGTGCTATCTATAGGGGTTCTGTCTGTCTACCGTGTACAGTACTAAGTTATATGCCTCTTGCAGCACCACTTCCCATGCTTCATACTTAAGCTGCAGCGTGGGTAAATCATACGTGTATACCGTTCTGTGGCTAACGAAATGCTTTTATTTGTGCGAGCTTTCGAGATACACTGATCTCTTCTTCCGGCGAAGAGAGAGAGAGAGAGAGAGAGAGAGAGAGAGAGAGAATTACCAGATTGAGGAACAGTAATTAGGAGACAGCACACTAGGAGTATATTCAAATGCAGTATGTATTGAAGAAAATACAGGCACTTCAACCGATTTTCTTCAATACATACATCACATGTATATGTACATCATACATACATACATCACGTTCAAAGACACTTTGTGTTCTTAAAACGACTTATCGGAGCTTAGTGCATGACCCCCATAAACTGTAGCTTTGTAGGAGCTAGTATGGCAGAATATCATAACACCATACTAGCTCCTACAAAGCTACAGTCTATATCTTCATCTAGCTTTGGTTCCAAGCCCCTAGCTAACTCCAGGTATAATAGAGGGAGGTGCATCAAATGTTCCTTTATACAGTAGATACTAATAAAAAAGTTTTCATCACATTGCAATTTTGACATTTTCCCAGTGAAAAGCTTCATTAATTGTCAGACTACATTTGTAGTGTCTCTCATTACCTTTGGATGTGGCCTACAATACAGCCGCGACCAAGCTTATTCTTACACTTACCCGGTTTGTCCCGCGGCAGATTCCGGGCTGGCGCCGAATTTTCCCGTGCGCCAGCCGGAGCCTCTCAGATCAGTCCTCCGATCGATGCCTCTCCCCTCTGCTTCTCCGGGTCCACTAAGTCCCCCGGGTCCCCCGGGTCCCCTATCGCCATCCCCACATCTCCCTTTACCAGGGCTGGGGCACGCGCGCCATGCGCACACGCACCCGATGCAGAGTGACCGCGCATCAGTGACGCGCGGCACGCTGCGGAAATTTTTTTACAAACCCGCGTCTTCACGCGGGTTGCAGCTCCAGCCGTGTTAGAATAAGCTTTGTCGCTGCTGTATATAGGTTGCACTACTCAATCACTCTGCACTAGATTCTTAAAGCATGGGAGGAACATTCTACATGGTGTAACCAATCACTATTTGTCCAAACATTCTTACAGCCGGCTAGTCTTTGCTTGAGTAGGAGATTCCACCTGAAGGAGTCCAACGTCACCTAGGCGCCTGAGAGCCCTCCACTTTGCTACATTGCAGCTATTTGTGTGGATACCTATGTAAAAAGACTACCACTCGCTACTTACATTACCAGAACCTCTGAGTCCCTCCAGCTAATCGAACGCAGATGCCAGATGCTTACTTACCCTTCCAGACACAACGGAGTACAGGCAAAGTGTTATTGATTAATTAATGCTTAACTTTTTTATACTTTTTGTACGTGTAATACTTACCCCCTTTTTTATTCTGCCAATACACATTTAATACATACTATACTGCAAGTGGTTGTGCACTTTCTTTCCTTTTGTTTTTTCTATATACTGTAACTCTGCAAAGTGGAGTCCACACTTTTGATGAGCAGCACACCAGCAGTAAACTTTGATCCGGAATATGCATTAGTTTTAGTCTGTTTACTTTTAGGTTCTCTGTAATGTACAATTTGTGTGTTCACACCTCACACCCAATTCTCTACTTTTGGTTATATTTTGCACATTAGGCAGCTATACACACATCCCCACTTAATTCCCCATTATTACATGTGTATAACCCATTGAGTGCCACATGTTTTTGTTTTATTTATGTAACAGTGTTTCCCCCACCCAATCTCATATTGGCCCTATCATGTGGAAACTGGCCCATGTTACATGTGGGGTAGTGTGTTGCACCTGCTGGCTTGCAGGACTCCTGAGTTTCCCACGATTTTATGGGGGATATCATCAGGACTGGCTCTCCAGATATGGCTGAGTCATACTCACTCTTGGTACAGCGCCTCCATCTCTTCCAGACCCCCAGTGTTGTAGGGAGGAGTCTCTGAAAGAGATCCTCTGTGCATCTTCTCCCTGAATGACTCCAAGCTCAGGCAAGAAGAGTTCTTTAGCAACAGCATACTTTATTACAGCAACGTGTGGCAGACTGCCCATCCTGCAGCCGATTTTCTTAGCCGCTCATGATAATAGGTGGCCAACCCAAAGGAAGTCCCTGACCTTACACTCCCAGTCAAGGGCACTGAAAGCAGGTCTAGCTCTTCCCTTACTCCCTGATGGAGTAAGGGGAATAGTCTCCCACACCACTCCCCTGAGGGAGGGCCACAAAACCAGCCAGAGCCCTGGCAGTTTGCTGGGACAGACAAGCCTCACTCATAGGTGGTGAGGCACTTCTAAATTCAGGAAGTGCTGTGTACTAAATAGCTCCAATAGGCACCACCCCTGTGTCACTGTAATTGGACACAGAACCTGAAAACACTATCTTCACTGAAATACTGCACAGCACATGTGTGTGGGGGAAAAGCCCCATGATTACTCCTGGCAACCTGCCCTTACCAGGGATTATTGCACAGGAGGAGAAAGAACTATAACCCCATAACTACACAGGGTTACATATGTAGCGGACATGTAAAATGGCTACAGTCATCTCTCCTGCTGACAGTAAGGCCTGGTAAGTTGTGGGCATGCCAGCAGTAATTATGGAGGTTTGCCCTCACACCCTGGTGGGGTGCCATGTGTATGGATGAGAGTAGTCACATGCTCTGACTCCATGGTTAGTGATGTCAGAGGTGTGTCAGCTTCCAGAGTATACATAAGGCACAGACTGAGCCTAAAGTGAGATCTGCATCCAGTTCTGGCAGGAGTTCAAGTTCTAGTTATGTTATAGTAACCATAGAGGAGACTGTGTCCCGGGACCTGGCACAGGGCAGTGATCCCTGCGGGGATAGGGAATCCCTATCTAAGGAGAGATACACCCTTTAAAGGGAGGCACTGACTGCAGAATGAGTGGCTAAGAATATACTGCGAGGGGCAGCTAGCCCACATCAACCAATAAAGATGTTCTCATTCACAAACCCTCTCGTGTACATGTGTGGAGTGAATGAACAGAGAGGAGCACCACGGAGGAGTTCCTCAACAGGATCATCCCCTTGCGGACGCAGGGACCCTGATGAGGTGGAGGCGCTGCACTGGAACTAGGTGAGACTCAGCACACTACCTCAGCTGCCTGTCTGGACGGGTCCTCCCCACACACCATCATGCGGGAGACTCAGGAGTCCTGTTGCCAACAGGTGCACCACCAGACACTACCACACTGTAACGGGGGCCGGTTAGACCACAGGGGCCAATGTGAGATTGGGTGGGTCAGGCCGGTTCACAAAAACCGTTACACATATATATATAAATATAATATGATATATTGTTTTGTTATATAAACTTAAATTGTGATTAACACATCAACACATACCATATTTTGATATTGTTTTATGTTAAAAAGTTATGAAAATTATGAGATATAAAAGAAAAAATGACATCTCAGGAGTGGAGTGATTTACTGTACTATATGCAGATTTGTCCGTTCTTAACTATGACATTAGAAGTTATCTGTACTTCTTTATTTTTGTGAAATTGTAGTGAAAATGCTAAATAACTATAATAGTGTTGTAAAGTGGGTCTTCATTGAAAGGTTCACATATTACCTTAAATGCAGTATAAAGTACAAGAATTATGTATCTTGCAACATTCTGTCTTGGTTTCAAGTTTGGTCAAAAAGGCAAAGCAAATTTCGCTGCAGTACACAAATAACCCCATCCTCCTGAGAATTAAAGGTAGACGTACACATTTCTATTCTGTTATGTAGATATAATATGGAATTGTGGTCTAGACATGGATTGCAGAAAGATAATTATAGCCTTTTAGCCACCTGTGTATTGAGCACTGATTCGTGCAATTCTTACAATTGTGTGCATACTGATTTGCTATGGTTGGCTGCACATCCAAACAAAGGTAAAATAACTTATTATATTGTGGAACTCCCATTTGTATTCAGCCAAGCACTTGAGACTGCAGATCACAAGAATAATATTTTATCATTGTGACAATGGTAAGGGTATTTTGTAGTAGGATGATGCTGATATACAAATATATTGTTGTCTGCATTTTAGCCCAGTGTTTTTCATTATTTATATATATTTTCAGAGTAAAATTGCAAATGAATTAACTTAAAAGGTTTGTGCAACCTTTATCCATTATGAAATAATCTCAACCGACAGTATTACTGCATTTCCTATTCCTATGCCAGCTATACTGAATAGACAAGTTGTAGATGGATGAGGCTGATAAGTTGGGTAAAATGTAGCTTTATATGCAATAGAAATATTATTTTGTGAGTACACTACCCTTTTTAAGAATAGGTAAAATATTATTACACTATAAGTAATTAATAGGGAAGAAGACATTGGGTATTTTAATCAATGTGGCACCCAAGGGGTTGGTTACAAATTGTCAAAAAAATACAAGAATTGTTTTTATGGCCTGGTCAAATAAGTCCTGTGTTGTATAGAACTGAGGTTATCTCAAGTCATCGCCTGTTTTGGAAGAGATGAGATTCAAATATGGATTCCCTGGCACTAGAATAAAAAATACCCTTTTAAATGCACCTTCAAAAACATTCTTTGAAGGGTTAAATGGGGAGTGACTGAGAAGGTATTCCAAAAAGAGTACATTTATTAATTATGAAGATATTACGGGAGGAAACCTATTCTGAAGAATAACAAATAGATTTTTGTAACAGTTGCAATGAGACAGATGCAATAAGGTTAACCCTTCATGTTTAGGAGGTGGAAAGGCCAGATATCCATTTGTCGCTCAAACTTAGGAGCAAGTCGGTGAAAACTAGTCTCATTATATATGGCAAACTCCCATGAACCTATTGATATGACTCACATCTGATAAAAATACAGTATTTGGGAAATGAAGTTATGAGTGTGTTTCTATATTCAGTCAGACTTTTTAAACGTATCAAATTAAAAGTTTTTCTTTTAAATGGTAAAACTGTCAACCACGTGGCTGATTAATGACAGGGGTGTGTTTATTGATATGAATCACGTTATACCAAGTAATATAGGAATATAGTTATGAAGTCTTTTATATTTCGGGCAGACTTTAAATATCAAAGGAGGAGCTAGCATTGAGTCAATAGTGTGTGAAGTGAACACAGAGGAAGTCATAAGCTTTGGGCTGTGAGCTGTAAGCAGAAAATCTTGACATTTGCTGCAAAGTAAGCTGATCAGCCTGCTATCCTGCTACCCTTCCAAGCTGCAATATGGCGACTCTGGAGGTGAACCGGAGGAGAAAATTGGAAGATGCCCAGGACGGTCCCATCTGATGGTGCACACCAAGGTGACCCACGGCCCCCGCCTACTCACAGAGGTAGTGAGTCCCAGCAGTGTGAGCGCCCGATCCAGCTCTGTGGCAGGTCGGTCCAGGCGTTAACCCCAGAGAGGAAGGAGCATGCAGGAGCTGACAGCCAGCAGCATTTAAGGCTACCACCGTACTCACAGGCAACTCTGACCTTTACACACTTTTACCAGTTCACATATATGATATTTAGCAATATCACTTTTAACAATTGTTTATGTATTTAATGTATGTTTGTGCATTAGTAGTACACCATATATGTATATTTTAATTACTATTGAACACTCACTTTGAAGGTGAATATAAAGTTGATTCCATTTTTCCATTGCGCCTCCACTTATTTTCATTATCTTTCCTGTTTGAGGTACATGCGAGGAGTGGTATCCTCTTGTGTGGGCATGAATAGTCAACAACCACAAGAATCCTTTATTCACCATACTGTGAGGATCAATCCATTTTTGGACTATAATCAATGGACATTAATACTGGTAATATAAACATTGCATTCAATTTGTGAGTAGAACTCTGCTGAGCTGTTTCAAGGGATTGCATCTAAGTATCAGTGGTTTGTTACTTTTATTTTCACATTTTGTGTTTAGCAATCAGTTCATTATTTTAGGTTACTATCCATAGTTGTTTTAATAAGTTACCCATTTACCAATCAAACACCACGGGGAAACTTCCCACCCCTCCCTCTCCATAGATCATACATCCCAGAATTTATGGACACTCAATAGCTTGTGTATATATCAGCGCACCCCCTTTTGCACCTGTGAGTGTCACTCTTTTTTCCCCTAGACTTTAAATATCACAAGACAGTTTTTTCTGTTAGGTCGCAAATGTGAGCCAGCGCTGATTTACAACAGGGGTGGGCTTTTGTTGTTCTCAATGAAGGGAAGTTACCATATAAAGGCCTACTTTTTAATTATGAGTTAGAATTCAACAGAGGTGTGTTTTGGGGTCAGACATAAATTTTCATCAGTGACCTCTCTTGGAAGAAACTATGACAAGTGGTAACGTATAGGGATTCTTGAATGTTTAACTTTTAATTTTAAGAAGCAGCCAGCATTTATTATAACTATATGTTCTTGTAAAAATCTTTCTGTAACCTAAGCACTGTATATTTTTTATATTAAAGCCAAACTTTAATAAGCAATATTTTGGGCTCTGATTTAACAATTACACACTTTTTAGAGAGTAACTGACACTATAGGACACATTTTGCTACAATAGATTTTAGTGTATTAAGTGCATATATTTCTTTAATAAACATGGACCATTAGACTGCAAATTACATATATGATATTTATTTTACTGGTTGCAGCGCATAGATAGATTGCAACCGAGAAACGGTAAATATGAACTAATTTGAAGTGCCTTATGAAGTACATTATGAAGAAGAAAGGTGAGTTGGTTAGTTTAGCTGTGTGTATTAACCATTATTGCATATATATAAGTCACGTGCTCAAATGTGTGCTGTCCGTGACAGATGTTATATTGTGACATATTGAGGGGAGATATTGTTAATTTGACAGACCTTTACAGAAGGTGAAAAGTGGGTCAGTTAGGTACTGTAGCTGTGTATTAACCCTTGTCCCATATACAGTACATGTCACGAGCTCACAGGTCTGCCGTACGTGACACTATACTGTATTTTTTTTTTATTTTATGCATATATTTCTAGTGGTGAGTTTAGCGTGGGGTCTACTACAAAACAGAGGAGATTAACCTAATGATAGCGTACAACTAAGTGCAACTAACAAGTATTCATTTGTGAGTGCATTTCTTACTGTTCAAATATTTTACCTTTGCTACTAAACCCATACTAAACTATTAGCATTTTTCTCTTTTTCTTTTGTCCCCCTATTTTATGCAGCCAAGGACTTTTATTTTTTTAGGACCGTTGGACTGTTAAGAACGGGATCTAATTGTGGCCACATCTTACTCTGAGCAAGCAAACATACTTTAGGGACAGATTTTTTTCATGAGTTTTTGTTTTTATATTTTATTTTATTCTGTGTTACTTCTTTATCTTATTATTGATCACTGTTTTACCACAATATTAATCCTTATTATTGCATCACTGAACTATATTTCAATTATTTACCCACATTGTAGAATATAAGAGATTTTAAGTGCCCTATTTTTTTTTCCAAAGATTGGAGTGCTCCAATACTGGCAGACAGTCCCCTTATTTATTAGTTTCACTCTTGTTAATAAAAGTCACAGCTTGTATCACTCTCTGCCTACAACTGTGATTATTTGGCAGTAATTAGAATAGTGTTTTAAGTTTCAGTTACAGGGTTAAAAAAAAGAGATTGGCAGGGGTGAACTTGTAATCAATCAACATGTATGCTTTTGGTAGAATATTATACATCTGCAGTTTCAACCAATCTTAAAAAAGTATTGTGATTTGAAATTCTTAAATCAATACTAGAATACAAAATTTGTGCAGAACATGGTCTTGAAATACATAAATCAATGCCAATCACTGACTGTTTTTTTTTAATTATTGGATGAATGAGCGAGCAAAGCCATCAACTAGACTTTGTGGCCACTTTGGGGGTGTGTTTTGTGTCTGATTTTTTTTCATCTGTTCTCCCTCCACAGGAATTTTGAAGGTAACTTTCTGCCATCCTAACCTACTGTAGATCTGCCAAAAGTTTCAACCAAATCAGTGCAGCCCCCATCTTGAAATTAATATTATTATTTTTAATTATACAAACAAAATAAACGGTACATCTCATTGACTGGATTCTTAATACAAAATATTTCATTTATTATTTTGTAACTTGTACTACATTTTCAGACAATTTACTCAAAGAGAAATGTAATATTTTAAACTAAATAAATTGGTAAGCGTGGTAACAAACAACACTTAACTACAACAACCATGTGACATCTAGGTGTTAGTGATAATTATTCACATTAGCAATAGATTTTTGATTGATTATCTACCGTATCCACGATGTCAGTATAACTGTTCATATGTCATGGCCTTGGAGAGAATAATGAGTTTGTTGAGTTATTTTTTGTTTTTCAACTTTCGGACAGCTTGTTGGGAATGAGATTGTCTTTTGAGAATAACAAGTCTTTTCCACAAGGATGGCACCACAATATGCCAATATTTTTATGGCAAATCTTTAACAGAGATTCCTAACCACATTCTTCCACAAACTTTACAAATATTACAGATACTTTGATGATCTGTTTATAATATGGACAGAGGGTGAAGAAAATCTAAAACAATTTTACAAGTCATTGAATTCATTATATCCATCAGTTAAGCTCAGGCAGAAGTTAGTCAATAGAAAACTTCATTAAGAACTCAAGAATGCTAAGAATGGCACAAAACCATGCAACAATACAAGCTGTACATTTTGCAAACATATAAGCCAAAATCTCAACGCCAGACACAAACATCACACAGTCAATGCTAAAGGATCATTCTGCTACCAGGAATGTGGTATATATGATACAAGGCAGAAAATGGGACCAAGGACGCAACATTGGTGAAACCAGCCAAAAATCTCAAACCAGAACGAACCTACATAGACACAATTACACCCCATGAAGAAGGGAGATACTGCACTCCAGTGGGACACCACTTCTCACAGCCAGATCATTCTACAAATGATGTAACAATCCAAATTCTCAAAGGAATGTTTTAAAGGACTCGAACAGAAAACATGTCAACTGAAAATAATAATGATCGTTGACACTAAAACAAGAGGATGTAATGTTGATATGGAGTTTCTTAAATACTATCATAACTTTTTGTAATGTTTCTCCCTGTCTCTCTGTTATTTTTTAAATGTAGACTCTTCTCCCCACTTGCACCCCCGCCCCCCTTGACTCTGCTGATGGATGGATGGTTCCTCATCCTCTAACATTTTTCACTGTCCCTTTAGTCCCTTTATTGCCCAGTCTGTTTTTTTACACATCTTCTGATTAACAATGTTAATCTGGATTTTTTACTTTTCTGTTAAACTCCTTGAATATTTTGTAAATCAGTATTGCCAGATCTGAGGAAGAGAGTAGAACTCTCGAAAGCTTGTCTTTATATATCAATTGTTATTCCAAATAAAAAATGTATCACCTATTACTGAAGTACTTATTGTATTATAATTCAAACAAACAGAAATGCAGGTGCTGCTCAAGACTCACAAAATTAATGATGAAGGACCCTGAGAGGTTCGAAAGCTTGTAACATTACAACTACTTGTTGGTCCAATAAAAGATATCATACCACCTACTCCCTCTCCCTCCTTTGTTACTAACTTAATTAAAAGAGTTCTACATGACCACAAATACTGGCCATGCTTCCACTTCTAATTATGAATAACAAGAAAAAAGAAGTAGCAAATACACGGGGCACACCATAACTTCAAAGATTATATAAGGATTTTATTAATAAAAAAACTAAAGTACTACTAGTGGAAAGTATTACACTGATTTATATAGAGGCCAGAATTCTATATTAATACATACTGCTTAAGTGGATGCCCCAACAAATATAATTGGTAATGTTACCAATTTCTCAACGACCTTGAGGTTACAATTTCCTTTGTTATTAAATCACATACATGTATACATATATACTTATGTGCTTTTATGACTTTCAAAATGTATTTTATTATTAATGTTTAACTAAGTGAATTGCAAAATGTAGAACGATACCTGTGAACACACCTAAGATACATAGAAAATAAGCCAATTTGCATATTCAAATAGGTTCTTTCCGAGGTAACTCAGGTGAGTTCACAGTGAGTGTTTTATGAGGTAAATAAGTCAAATGTTACTCTACTAAATAGGTCTCTAAACTCATTTTAATTTTAGATTTTTCACAAAGCTCCAAAACTGCATTTCACATCTTGATACATTTTTACTTCTGAATTATTTGCAAGTAAATCAATTAACAATTAATTATCAAAATATTTAACAATTCACCTATGTATAGCTCACTATGCAATATTTATGTGCACACTTACATATTATTGTCAGATTTAGAATTCAGATTCATATTAAAGTACTCACCTGCAGTTGATCTTCTAAAGCAGCCGTAGCTTTGTCTCCACTATTTTCATCTACCACAACTACCATATGAGTGAGAGAATTCACTCTGACTTGTTCCTGCTCCAGGTCATCTTGCAATATCTGAAGAATTGAGACACACAGTAATCAAGATATACTTAACGATAACTGTATCTGTATGATTGCTATTCCTACTGCCAAAACCTATGTAAACAAGTGAATTAAAAAACTTGCAATTACTTGAAATACATACTGTAACAACAATTGTTTCTGTTGAAGTAGGATGTCACTTTTTATATTGTACACCCCACTCAAAGAGGAAAAAATCATGCATTTCAGGCTCTAACCCACAATTCAAAATGAAGGGTGATCTGAGTTCTCATGTTTATTTATTATGAAGATCTCCCCGGGATGTCCCAACAGGCCCGGTCTTCGGAGCCGCGGCTTTTTGCTTTTCAGCTGCAGCTCCAGAGACAGTGAGCACTGCTACATTTGAGCTTGAGATCTGTAGAGCTAAACATATCTGCGCAAAGTACATTATGATTTTTTTTTTTTTTTATAACTTGTATTTTATTATACATAAATGCATGATATACATAAAAAAAAAAACATCAGGTGCATATTTAGCATATCATATACAATAACAAAAGCATAATAAACTCACGTAGTTTTTCGAGCCCTACTTAACCACGTGAGTGGGAATCGTCATGTGTAAGGTACTGGGGTAAAGAATAATATAAAAAAAAAAAAAAAAAAAAAAAAAAAAAAGAGGGGGGGGGAGGAGGTAAAGGAGGGGGTGAGGGGGAAGGTGTATCCAAGGACAAGAATATATCTGGGGAACACCAGGACAGCGTGAGGATTGTGTATCAACTAGTGAGGTCTTTTTGTAGAATAAGTGATTGGGCGTAAGGAATATGAGGTTCTAGGTGTGGGGTTGGTTCTCATGCCCCCAAAGGAGAACGCATTTATTACTATTATAGCCAAATTGAAAGTACATTATGATAACAAGCTTGTTGTTGAAGATTGGAACAGAAATGTCGGCTTGAGTTTGAGGGCGATAACTACTGTATATAGTATGTTGCAGCATATTAAGGTTTGTGGCAGACATATCAATAGTAGAAAGAAGGCGCTGTTGATAATAGATTACAGATCATAAAACTCATCTAAAACAATGTTCCTGCCTTTGAAGGCAATATCTGAACTAGGACAGTAATACCATAAAAAGCCTTACACATTTTTTTCCAAACACAAATTAAACACATGGATAACTTAAAGATTTCAACGTACATACCAGGAAAAAATAGATGACAAATTCGAAAATCCCAAGTACCGCAACAGTACATAGGAGGAACATAACTAAAAAATTTCAGTATGCTAATAGAACGACTAGAAAGGTTTGCCATGCTATCATGCTCGCTGATGATAGCAATAGGGCAAAGTGCACAACTACTTTTTTAGGGATATTGTGCATGGCGTAGCATTACAAAATGTTCTAGGTGCAAGTATGGATTACATAACTAGATTGAATACAATAGTTACAACGAAACCTTGTTGGTTACAAAAGAAAATACACTAGCAGGTGCTGATGTAGAAGGTGTTATTGCACACGTTAAAGTGGGTTAACGCATAAAATAACAGATTAAATATTGTATGTATTGAGGGATAACGCATGTGTTACCATTGCTTTTAATTGTGCTCTGTTAAATCTAACCGTAAAATTGCATCAGCGTTAACGGGAGCAATAAGGTCTGCTACATCTGTATTACTGCAAGTATAGTAAATGTGTAGATGACGCACCATTTGTGCCATGTTCTCGCTGCTCTGGGATCATGTGATCACTACACTAGCAGTCACATGACGCCCATTCGCTTACACATTGGGTACAAAGAGAGAACGCTAGAAAAGGACCTGAATTACAGTAAGGAAACAAAATACTTTATACTCCATGTACTGTAGGAAGAGTAACAAACAAGAGTGGATGAAACATATTGTAAATACCCCTGCAAGTTTCCTACACTCTACTTATGACTCTTGTGTACCTCTTATGACTTCTGTTTTCCCTTGCCAAATTTGTTTTTCCTTATTGCCCCTTTATCTTTATTATACACCAAGCACCTTTCCTCCCTACATTCAAATAAATTTAAAAAAAAACACCTTTTGAAATTAAGCATTTCAATAGAATAGATTCACAACTACTAGGTTTCTGTGATACAAATGAAGATTATGGGTCCTTGTTTACAGTGTTTTGGACATTCAAAAGTATTCACTTAAATGTGTACAGGATTGTGCTCTTTTCTGTAATGCTTAGCACTCATACTTTTATGTATTAAGCTTCCTAAGAAAAAAATACAAAAAGATATAGAATATAGCATGTAGATAAGCCCTGAAAATAAATGTCACACTTCTGCAGGGGAAAGTTTCTAATTTTTACTCGTATAGCTAATGTCGTGGCTAAAACAGATACGGATGTTTTATTTTCAGCCTCTTTGAGCAATGTTATTTGAAGGCAGTTATTGACTTCACAAGCCACTATTTGGCTATTCTGTAATATACTTACTTGTTTTATACAATCTCACAAATCCATCTGCATATATAAATATCAACATAAACTAATGCTTTTAACCACCTGCTTGGGCTATAAAATGCATATTTAATTTAAAGGATCTATGCCCATAATAAGAAAACTGTGCTATTTGATAAGACACCATCGGGTGCAGAAACCTTACAGCCTATTCAAGTGAATGGATTTTAAGTATTGTGTATGGGTCATATGCATCCAGCACTGGAAAGCGTTTTGTGAAATACAGTAGCATCGCATGGTAAATATGGGCAATAATCTTTAATTAACACTAACCAGGAAAGGTAAATGTGGCATACTGTATAATCTCACATTACAAAATGTAATATGGTAAACTGGAGTTTTCTTAATGTATAGGGCCAAATAGTTTCAAAAGTAGGGATATTTAACCCCTTGGACTATAGTTTAGCAACAAAATTAAATAAGATTTATGCTGCACAAATAAGAAGATATATGACCTTTGGAAATACATTTTAAAAACTGTTATTGTAAGACTGTAGATAAAAAAGTAACGAAAGGAGGAATGCTACAGCTGGGGAGATAGACAGCTCTTCCAGGTATAATCAATCCCAAAACACATGTGAAGAAACAAACAGTGTAAGGCTACGTCCATGGTTACTGATTGCTTGCTGAGGCGCGCGGAGGCAGAGGGAAAGCGGGTGCTTTCCCTGGCCTTAGACCGCGCGCCGTCTGGGGGCGTGTCGGGGGGTGGGCCAGTGACGTCACGGAGCTGGTTCGCCCTCATTGGGCGAACCGCTCACGTGACCAGCCCTGCGCTCCGGCAAGCGCGAAAATTTTACATTTTGCTAAGACACGCTTCCGCGAGCCCCTGCTAAAGCTCTCATTGCGGCTGTAGGGGCTCAGTGCAGAGCGTAAGCACGCCTCAGCACAGGTCAGCGCATAAGTGCTGACCATGTCCGAGGCCTAAAGCACACACTCCTATTGCGTGTAATACAATAATGACAAATGTATTAAAAAATGGGACAAGGTCCGCAAAACATATTGTATATAGAAGCAATAAAATTGCAGAGATAAAAAGTCAACGAGTGAAACTGAAAAATGAACATAAATAAAATTCAAGCCTTGAGAGCTATGAAACCTGAGGAATAATTGTGTCCAATGATATTGCATCTTATAAGAATGTAGGTAATATTTGAATGCTGTATCCAATCACCCCTTAACTAAATTCAGCTTTAACACCCAGGCAGGACAACACTCTGTTTAGAAACACCATTTGTTTTAATGTTCCTGACATGTGCCAATTAAGGTGGCTTCAGCCAGGTGACATTTTAGAGCTATATCAGTAAGAGCGCATCAGCCTTTTCTGTTTGCAGTCATGTTTGAAGTAGAGTGTAGTGTTGGTGTTTAAAAGGGTTTTCAAAAGGAGTGAACAAGTGGACAACACCTACTGGCCCTGAATCCTGGATTTGAACTACGCTGGAAAGGAGGATCTTATCTATACCAGACTACAGCACATCTCAGCACTTTACTATTGTTGTGATGCTGCCTTTACTATTTATATTTGCTATGGCCTCACTTCTTTTCAAATGATGCACTTTTTTCTACCAGCCTCATTATGTCTCTAACTCTATTCCTATATCCTCATCTCTCCTTCCTTCACTACTTCTCAGTTCACATGAACTCCTTTCTTACCTGTGCCCTCTGACACTACACGGCTATATCCCCTGCACTATAACACACCCATACAAATCATCCTCACACATTCTCTTTTTATCCATGCTTCTCCTCCTTGCTTCTAGGGATATCTTAAAATCCTGGTCCCTGCCTTTTTCCTACATGCTCTTGTCCTCGCCTGCCAAATGCAACTTCTACTCCTTCTGGTGTCAACCCCACCAACTTCATACCCATCCCCTGCCACCCTCCCTCCTTACTCCCAATCTCCTGTGCCATTTGGAATGCTCGCTCCCTTTCTATCAAGTTCCTCTCTGTGCATGACTTCTTTCTCTCTCACTCTCTGCTCCTTTTTGCTATAACTGAGAACTGGTTCACTCAATCTGACTCTGCTCCGGAAGCTGCCCTCTCTTATGGTGGCCTTTCTTTCTCCCACACTCCGCGCCCTGATGGTAGGGGTGGAGGCGTGGGGCTCCTGCTCTCCTCTATCTGCCGTAACCGTACACTTCCTATTCCTCCCTCTCTTGCTTTTCCCTCCTTTGAGGCTCACACTGTTCAGATCTTCTCTCCTCTCCCTGTCCAAGTGGCGTCATCTATTGCCCACCTACCCCTACTAATCCCCATTTGGCCTATCTCTCTCACTTTGAATCCTGGCTCTCTTTCTTTTTCTCCTCAGACTCTCCTGTTCTTCTCCTTGGGGACTTCAACTGCCACATTGATGACCCCTCTCCCTTGGGCTTCCCACTTTCTCTCTCTAACCTCTTTATTTGGCCTTCAACAGTAGACTGCAGCCAGCACCCACAAGGATGGTCACTACCTAGACCTGGTTTTCACCAAAAACTTTTCTCTCTCTGATTTCTCCACTTCCCCCTTTCCTCTCTCTGACCATCACCTCATCTCATTTTCTCTCTCTCTTGCTTCTCCCCTTCTCCATCTCCATCTACCCCTAGTTTCTGCAGAAACCTGCGCTCTATTAACCTACCAGCCTTTGATTCCATTTTATGCTCCTCCCTCTCCTCTCTTAGTTTTGCTTCAGATCCTGACAACCTGGTCAGGAACTACAACTCTGCCTTATCCTACTCACTTGATCTACATTTCCCGCTTTCCCTCTGCCGTCCTAGCCCTTCTAACCCCAGACCCTGACTAAATTCCCACATGCGCATGATTTGTTCCTCCACTGCTACACACCAATACCCTCCTTTAACACCGTGTGCGGGATTAATACGAAAAAAACACGGATCGATACATAACTTTTTCCATATTGCACGCTTCCACACATGAGCATCTGGTGAAAATTTGTAAAAGTCATAGTTTTCGATAAAATACTGATAAATTTGACCAACTGTTGCCATCTTATCATCTGTTGCATTAATCGCGGCCCATATTAAATAAGCGTACGTTATGTCGGGTTTTTGGAACACGGACTGCAGTGATGCACTCATGTCGGGATTCTCAGGACAATAAAACACCAGACACTGTGCATTTTCTTTTTAATACGAAAAGCCTAAATTGATACATTATTGTAACTACTTCAGTACCAAGGTCAATTTACAATAGACCACTGCGGTATTTTTTTAAACACCTGCAAGTCGACACATTACTGAAGCACATGCACATTACAATTCATGAATATCTGCCACCTGGCGGATACACGAAGAATTGCAACCAATTAAATCCGAACCATTATCAATAAAGACATCAATAAACACATCAACCGCGGGTGACGCCGGCATGAATGCAACATGAATGCGGCATGAATGCGGCATGAACACGGTGAAGTGCATGGCATTCGGAAAACATCCCCGAAAAAATTCGGAGATGTCGGAGAATAAAAGGGGCCGCGGCTGTATGCGAGTTGCCTATTCTTACTTTGTGTTCCAGAAACGAACCCATTAATTGATTCTGTACAATTTACAAATACATTCAGATTTAAAGCAGCAAATAATTCTCTGTCTGTTTAGTAATAAAGAAAAATCTTATAATAATGATGATGATATCTTTTTGCTATTTGTTTGTTTTTTCCCTTCATTATAGTAGTACAAATCAATTTTTGTTACTGATTTAACAAGTTTTTGGTCGTTGTTCAAATTCATAATTTCTCAGACATTTAAATACTTGGAGAAATTCAGATATTCCTAGCAATATCAAAATATACACTATTCCGTTATAACTCAGAATATGTATGTATGTATAGGTTTATTTACATATATAGAGCAAGCAGTATATGCAGCTCTTTACACAATTACAATATTGAAAATAAAAGTACACCCAATGGACATACTGCAGGAAGTAGATGATAACATAAGGCAAAAGGAGATATTGCTCGAAAGATCTCACAATCTAAGCTAGCTTCTAAAGGGTTCAATGATAGTGATGGCACAGAATTTCACAACATTTTCAAACAAATTGCACAAGAAAGAAGACTGAAGCTGGCTACCTCTTTAATTTGGAAGCTCAGATGCAAGTGCCTGTTTCTTGCATACGACTGTATTTTCTATACAGCATTGTGCTTGTGCCATGTTATTGTAAAGGGGCTATTCATATAGGAGTTAGCAGTATGAAACTTTGGACATCCAACTGAAAGGGAAATCTCTCTCTGTGAAAGCTGACTCAATTCTGGAACTTGATATAGTAACACCGTCTGTCACTGTGTCTGGCACACAAAATAAATGAACTGCATGTTCTGTATTGTGCCTTTACAATATGAACACATGAATATTTAAATTGATAAGTTGCCATGTAATAAATAACCAACCTTATGTTCTTCTACTTGATGTTTTATATCTTCTAAGTCAGGGCCCAGAAGTTCAGCATCCATTTTCTTTGTTCGTTTTTCTGTTTGTGAGAGCCAATCATTTAATTGCTGTAGTTGTTGATTTTGGAGGTCCATCAATGTTCTATGTAAGCTAAAAAAAAAAATGAAAAAAAGATTATAGGTTTGTATATTTTTCTTGTTATTTTTTTCATATCTACAAACTGAGGAAGTTCAAGGAGTACAAAACTAGAAAACTTGTGTAGTCCCAAGTGACGGTCATCTATCGTCCACCTACCTCTACTCATCCCCCTTCTGCCTTTCTCTCTCACTTTGAATCCTGGCTCTCTTTCTTTCTCTCCTCAGATTCCCCTATTTTTCTCCTTGGGGACTTCAAGTGCCACATTGATGACCCCTCTCTCCCTTGGGCTTCCCGCTTTCTTTCTCTAACCTCTTCTTTTGACCTTCAACAGTGGACTGCAGCCAGCACCCACAAGGATGGCCACTACTTAGGCCTGGTTTTCACAAAAACTTCTCTCTCTCTCTGATTTTTCCATTTCCCATTTTCCTCTCTCTGACCATCACCTCATCTCATTCTCTCTATCTCGCTTCTCCCCTTCTCCACCTCCGTCTACCCCCTGGTTCTGCAGAAACCTGCTCTCTATTCACTTCCCTGAAGAAGTAACCACGAGTTACGAAACGCGTTGGAGGGTGTCAGTGCTCGTTTTTATTACCCTCTTGTTGGTGTTAACACTCCGCAAGTGTTTCCCCGTTTCACGCAAGACTGTGTGCCTATTACATCTTCCCAAGAAGCCGCGTGTATCCTTCGCTACACCGCACTGAGTGAGCCCTTGCAGGCGGTTCGTAGAAGAGTGCGACCGGACTGTGACGTCACTATCGGGCGCTCCATGGAGGAGTAGCGACACGTGACTAACGTGCTTGGATGCGGATGTGAGCGGAGGCTGCTACACGCTGATGAGGATCGATGTTCCAGGACTATCCGGCAGCAGAGACTGAGACCTGCCCCGTCTTGAGTGAGAGGGAGACGGCTTCCACAACTACCAGCTTGACATCAGATGAGGAGAGATCCCCTGCACCCTACAATCGAGTGAGGAGTGCCGTCTGGAGCTGTGTACTGGTGTGGTATACCCAATTACCAACTGCTCATATTTTACTCTATTGATGTACGCAGATTATATATATTTTTATAAGTAAACTTACATTTTTATTGTACTTCACTATGTGCGTTGTGCGCCTTGTTTTTTTGTCTCTATTCACTTACCTGACTTTGAGTCCACTTTACACTCCTCCCTCTCCTCTCTCACCTCTGCTACAGACCCTGACAACCTGGTCAGGAACTACAACTCTGCCTTGTCCTCCTCTCTTGATCTACATGCCCCGCTTTCTCTCTGCCGCACTCGCCCTTCTAACCCTAGACCCTGGTTAAATTTCCACAGGCGCATGCTGTGTTCCTCCACTCATTCCTCTGAACACCTCAGGAGGAAATCTCATACAATCGCAGACTTCCTTCACTACAAATTTATGTTTTCCTGTTTCAACTCTGCCCTCTCGCATGCTAAACAAGTCTACTTTTCTTCACTAATCAACATGCACAAGTCTAACCACGCCGACTGTTCTCTTTCTTTGATACTCTACTAAAACCCCCCTCAGCTGCCTCTCCTTCCTCCATCTCCGCTCAAGACTTTGCTGACTATTTTAAGGAAAAGGTGAAATCCATACGTCAGAATATCCCCTCTTGTCATGGAACAGAAATACCCCTGTCTGCCTTTTCTGTTCAGCCCCCCTCTCCCTTGGCAGTTCTGCTTGCTAGCTGTACGTGGATATACTTTCCTTGCAGTTTACTCCTAGTGCAGATGGAATGGATACATTAAGTAGCCTTTTCCCTTCCAAGCTGTCACACCCCTGGTTGCTCTGGCAATATCTCCAGTCCTCCAGTTAATGGACTTTCCCATTTTCTCCCCTGTCTTTTTGCTGACAGTAGTGCAGTCTCACTCCATTTTAGTGTGACCCTTGCCCCCCACTTCCTTTTCCACCATTACTTCTGGATGAGTGAGCACTGCTGTAAACTCCTGTATGGTAGGATTATCTTTTCACCTGCCTTTAACAATCAAGCACACACAGAGAGACATTATCCCTACATCTACATCTCTACACAAGTGACTGTTTTTTCACCTGCTTCCCACAAATAAAGTAAAGAAAAGAAACAGACCTTGTCGTGCTTGGAAAAGAGGGCCGAGTTTACACTATCTGGGCTAAATCATCTTGCGTATGACCCTGGCTTGCAGAATAGTGAAAAGAAGTAGCTCAAACTGCACAGCAGCTTTGCAAACAAACAGTGCTTCAAACACAAAACCTAATGCCTTTCTCTGTCTGAGTTCACCCTCTGCACAGCCCCATAGTGAGGAGCCACCATCTCACCTACCCCTGTGCACGTCCCCACGGCTAGCGCCATCAAGGGCCACGCTACCGGACACCCGCCAGGACACGGGTCAGAGCCACCGGACACCTGTGAGTACAGCTAGCCCAACGCTGAATGCTGCAGGACACCGCTCGGCATCATCTGAGACAGTCGTCCATCGCTGACACAGGTAAAAGACCGCACGCCACACGCACTGGCTAAAGGCCTACACACACCTACAGCATGGCAGAACTCAGAGCCTCACCAGACATCACGCAGGAAAGCGATCACTCAGACACAGAGACCGCTGCGCAACTGCAACAGGCGCAGGCAGACCCAAGGCCCAAACGGACAGTCACACTGACACAAAAAGGCCTGTGAAAAATACGAGACTGACATTGAAGCGCACCGCGCTAAATTAGAGTTGGCCTGGAACACTACCACACTTGGGATACGCAATGTCGCCGCCGCTGGCAACTCTATACAACAGCTCGAGCAGGCAATAACTCAATTAAAGATAGACCACTTATGCTACCAAGGGCTATCAGAGGCATACGTCACTTACCTGGCCAGGGCTAATACCGGCGAAAGCCTGCATGACAGGGACTTACAGCATAACATTGACTTGACATGTGACAGCCGCGTGCGAACCTCTATCACGGAAGCCGAGAGTAGGAGGAAATACCTTTTGCTGGAAACCGCATCGCAGCGCTCAAGCACATCCAGGCATTCCTCAAGGTCAACAAGATCAGCGCGATCCAACGCGTCCAGCGCTAGCGCAAGCGTTACCAAGGTACGAGCCTCCGTAGAGGCCGCATGTGCCAGGGCCGAATATGGTCAGAGAGAGGCAGCCGTAAGGGCAGAAAGAGCGCGCATAGAAGAGAAGGAGCAGAACGCCGCCGCTGCCAATGCTGCCGCCGCTGCTACCGCTGCCACTGCCAATGCCGCCGCTGCCGCTGTGCGTAGAAAGCCCGAATTAGATGCGGATCTAGAAGCTCTAAGCAAAGAAGAGGACACAGCTGCCGTTATAGCCCAAGCCGAAGACCTAGAAGCAGCCACGCAACAGGATGGTGGGGAGCAACCGTACAGATGGATTGCCTCAGAGGATCCAGTCCAATGCACTGAAGACTACGTAAGGAGCCTCTTCAGTGTAAATACCAGCGCACCACCTCAACATGGAGGGAGTGACTCTACAGACACCGAAGACTTGCTAGGTCCACGAGGAGAAGACGCTGCTCCTTCAATGGTACATGCTTCCTGGGATAGCCACGGCCGCAACAGTGATCCACACGCCAGCGCGCACACGGATGCACTACAACAGGCTCACCATCCAGGTACACCCACACGGGAAAACAGAGCCCCTCACACCGACCAGCAGTCATCACGCGTCCACGCCAAGGAAGAGGCGACCGCACGAACCCTCCCAGCAACTACCTCAGAACGGGACAAACACGCCGATGCCTCAGGCCTGACAGACATAGCCAAGTACATGATCCGGCGTGACCTAGTGCAAGCAGGACTCATCAGCTTTGACAACCGCCCTGAGAACTACCGGACGTGGAAGTTCACGTTCAAAGACGCAATCAACAGCTTGGACTTCTCAGCAAGGGAAGAGCTAAACCTGCTATTCAAGTTCCTGGGGAACGAATCCAGGGAGCACGCGAAGAGACTTCGGCGGCAAACGCGCACCAACCCCAAGTAGGTCTTGACCTAGTGTGGGAAAGACTAGAAGAGTCCTACGGCAGCCCCGAAGCAGTCGAGGATTCGCTCTTCAAGAGAGTCGACAGCTTCCCCAAGATCACAACTTAAGACTACTCGAAGTTACGAGAGCTCGGGGACCTGCTGCAAGAACTGGAACTGGAGTTCGCGAGGAAAGACCATTCCTTAATAGGTCTCAACGCCCTAGTCTCAGCTCGTGGAGTGAGACCCATCCTGGAGAAGCTACCCTACAACCTCCAAGAAAAATGGATCTCACAAGGCTCCAAATACAAAAGGGAGAAGCAAGTCGTCTACCCCCCATTCTCAGTTTTCTTGAGCTTCATTCGCGAAGCAGCAAGGACGAGGAACGACCCCAGCTATATCTTAGGAGCGCAGACCACATCCAGTGCCAGCCACCTGAGGAACGAAAGGCCAACAACGAGATACAAGGACACCAGTACACCCATCTCGGTTCACAGGACGGACGTGCCCCCTACGACCCATGCGAGTTCCGGCCAAGTGGCTGACAGGGACAAGAAACCAAGGGACCTCAACAAAGAATGCCCTATTCACAAAAGGCCGCATCCGCTTAATGAGTGTATCGGATTCAGAATGAAACCCATAGAGGAGCGAAAGAGCTTACTCAGGGAATGGGGAGCTTGTTTCAAATGTTGTGCTTCCACAACTCATTTATTCAAGGACTGCAAGGAAGCTATGAAATGCACAGAGCGCGATAGCGACAGGCACATAGCCGCTTTACACCCGGAAGCAATGAAGCCCAAATCAAGCGAAGCCCCTAACCCTTCGACAATGCAGGGCGGGGAGGAAGAAGTGGGAGATACACCCCCCACGACGTCGGTAGCGTCCAAATGCACAGAAGTATGCGGAGAAGGAAACGACGTCAGATCTTGCTCTAAAATATGTCTGGTAGCAGTGCACCCAGAGGGACAACCCCAAAGAGCAAGAAGGATGTATGCTATCATCGACGACCAGAGCAACCGATCGCTGGTCAGGTCAGAATTATTTGACATGTTTAACATACAAGACAGCGATTCTCCTTACACTCTCAGAACGTGCGCAGGGCGAATGGAGACTACAGGGAGAAGAGTGAATGGCTACACCATATGCTCAATAGACGGCAAGGTGAACATGCCTCTTCCCACACTCATCGAGTGCAATCACATGGCAGAAGATAGGAGTGAGATCCCCACACCAGATGTGGCGCGACACCATCCCCATATAAAAGCTATTGCCAGATCATGCTGCTACTTGGCAGGGACATCATGAGAGCACACAAGATCCGCAAACAGCGAAACGGTGACCACAACGGCCCAACCGCTCAAAGACTCGATCTAGGATGGGTGGTAGTGGGAGAAGTATGCATAGACAAGATACGAGGACCCGACAACGTAGACGCCCTACGAACGAACTTGTTGGAGAACGGTCGTGCATCCCACTTCAAACCCAGTCCGAACCACTTCCAGGTCCACGAGAAGCTCGAGACCAAAAGGAACTATGAAGACGCGCTTGTGACAGAAAAATACTCTGTTGACCTAGGGCGTACAACCCAACCAGGACAATGGCACCACGTGCCCACAGATCAAAATCCCGCAGATCACGCCACCAGATCAGTACCCGTGTCTCAACTGCAGAACGCGTCGTGGCTCACAGGACCAACGTTTCTTGCGCAGCCCGCGGAAACACCACCAACCCCAGTTGGCGACTTCGAACTCGTGGATCCCGAGAAGGATACGGAGATAAGGCCCCCACAAGTATCCGTGTTACTCACCAATGTATTGCACAGAAACGCATTCGGATCACATCGATTCCATCGCTTCTCAAGGTGGACAGCCCTTCTGCGAGCAGTAGCCCATCTCAGGCATATAGCCTCCTCCTTCCGCCAGACACCAGATGGTAAAACTACCGGCTGCCACGGCTGGCACATCTGCAAAGAGTTGCGCACCGTGGAGGAAGTCACAAGGGCTAAGGAATCTGTTCTCAGTCATGTTCAGAGAGAAACGTATGCGGAAGAGATCAAGTGCATTCGCGGAGGGAAGAGTGTTCCCAAAAACAGCCCACTTTGGAAATTGAATCCCTTCATCTACAATGACGGCCTCATGAGAGTAGGAGGCCGCCTCAAAAAGTCCCAACTGAGCAGGGAGGAAAGCAATCCTCTTATCATCCCTGGCCGGCATCACATCACAATTTTGTTGGTGCGCTACTACTACAAACAAATCATGCATCAGGGACGACACTTCACCGAAGGTGCTATTAGGGCGGCGGGCATTTGGATCGTTGGCATGAAAAGGTGCGTGGCCAGTAATCTCCACAAATGTGTCAGGTGCCGAATGCTGCGAGGAAAGAGCCAAGACCAAGGGATGGCAGATTTACCTATCGACAGACTTAATACATAACCCCCCTTTACCTATGTAGGACTCTATGTATTTGGGCCCTGGATGGTGATCTCACGTAGAATGAGAGGCGGACTAGCAAACAGTAAGCGATGGGCGGTACTCTTGACCTGCATGGGTACACGAGCTATACACATCGAGATTATAGAATCTCTGGATGCTTCAAGCTTCATAAATGCCCTCAGAAGATTCTTTGCAGTCAGAGGACCAGTTAAACAAATACGCTCCGATTGTGGCACCAATTTCGTTGGAGCATGTAAGGAATTACAAATAGACACTAAAGATAATAGAGACAATAGTATCCAAAGATACTTGCGCGACCAAGAGTGCACGTGGACATTCAACCTTCCTCACTCCTCTCACATGGGCGGAGCATGGGAACGCATGATCGGGGTAGTCCGGCGTATCTTGGACTCTATGATGCTAAAAACCGACCTGACTCGACTCACTCACGAAGTGTTAACCACATTCATGGCCGAAATATCAGCGATAATCAATGCTAGGCCTTTGATTCCAGTGTCAACAGATCCAGAATCGCCAAGTATTTTGACACCAGCAATGCTGCTAACCCAGAAAGTAGGGAACATCCCCACCCCAGTCGAAGGCTTCCACTCTAAGGATATGTACAAACGACAGTGGAGACAGGTGCAGCACTTGGCCAACACATTTTGGGATCGCTGGACACTCCAAGAACGCCATAAATGGCAAACGGTTAAACCAGATATCCAAGTGGGAGATGTGGTGCTGTTGAAAGATAAACAGGTGGCAAGAAACGAATGGCCCATGGGACTTATAATCAGAACCATCCCAAGCGAAGACGAAAGGGTTCGCAAGGTAGAAGTTCAGGTGACCCAGAATGGGATCGTTAAAACCTTTTTAAGACCTATCACAGAGACTATCCTCCTATTGCCCAAATCGGACTATGATAGGGAAGAACTGAGTACCAGTTCTATGGACTCTGAGAGACATTGTGGTGCATCAAGCTGACCTAGAGCTGTGCATCCACCTACCTTACCGAGATGGCAAAGGACGTCAAGCTGGTGGTACCGGCCGGCATCCCATCGTTATGTGGGCTTGAAGTTGCTATGTTATGTTATATTGCACATATGTTCCACATACACCTTAAATAGTGGTATCTCCAGATACCAGACGGGGAGTGTCATGGAACAGAAATACCCCTTTCTGCCTTTTCTGTTCAGCCCCCCTCTCCCTTGGCAGCTCTGCTTGCTAGCTGTACGTGGATTTACTTTCCTTGCAGTTTACTCCTAGTGCAGATGGAATGGATACATTAAGTAGCCTTTTTCCTTCCAAGCTGTCACACCCCTGGTTGCTCTGGCAACATCTCCAGTCCTCCAGTTAATGGACTTTCCCATTTTCTCCCCTGTCTTTTTGCTGACAGTAGTGCAGTCTCACTCCATTTTAGTGTGACCCTTGCCCCTCACTTCCTTTTCCGCCATTACCTCAGGATGAGTGAGCACTGCTGTAAACTCCTGTATGGTAGGATTATCTTTTCACCTGCCTTTAACTACCAAGCACACACAGAGAGACATTATCCCTACATCTACATCTCTACACAATTGACTGTTTTTTCACCTGCTTCCCACAAATAAAGTAAAGAAAAGAAACAGACATTGTCGTGCTTGGAAAAGAGGGCCCAGTTGACACTATCTGGGCTAAATCATCTTGCGTATGACCCTGGCTTGCAGAATACCTCTGTTTCTTCCTCCCATACTACACCTCTTCCTAACTCTCCTCCTGCCTTCCTTGACTCTTTTTCCACTGTCTCAAACGAGGATGTGTCGCTGTTGATCGCCTCTTCTCCCTCTACCACTTGCCCTCTTGACCCCATTCCCTCCCATCTCCTAAAACCTCTTGCTCCTGGCGACACACTTTATTCGAGCTCGGCTAGTCCCACGAATTCGGGTATACTCGGGTGTATTGAGGTTTGTGACTGTTTTCTGCCCGAGTGCATTGCGTTATTTTCCAGGCAGGGATTGAAGCATTTTATTCCCTCTGGCTGCAATACTGCACAGTATATATATATATATATATATATATACTGCATTACAATTCATGAATTTATGCCATCTGGTAGACACGCGAAGCATTGCAGCCTATTAAATCCTAATCATTATCATTTAACAGATCAGCCGCCCGTCAGCCAGGCATGAACCATGGCTGGGAAGGCAAACGCAACGGGGCTTGTCAGAGGTGAGGAGCGGCACATTCCAGGTATCTGCCAGGTACATACTGGGTATTTGCTGGAATAAAGTGTATCGCAGCAGTATAATCCCTATGCTCACACACATTTTTAACTCCTCCCTCTGCTCTGGAACCTTTCCATCCTCCTTCAAACATGCAACAGTCATACCATTACTCAAAAACAGCAAGCTTGACCCTACTTGTCTTTCTAATTATCGACATGTCTCCATCCTGCCTTTTGCCTCTAAACTCCTTGAATGTCTTGTATTCTCTCGCTTGCTCCATTTTCTCAACACCTATTCTCTCCTAGACCCTCTACAATCTGGCTTCCGCACTGCTCACTCCACGGAAATAGCCCTCACTAAAATAACTGATGACCTCCATGCTGCCAAAGACAGAGGTCATTACACTCTGCTCATATTTCTCGACCTCTTTGCAGCATTTGACACTGTGGACCACCCTCTTCTCCTTCACATTCTCCATACTCTTGGTATTCGGAACAAAGCACTATCCTGGATCTCATCCTACCTCTCCCATCATACTTTCAGTGTCTCTTCTGCTAACACCTCCTCCTCCTCTATTGATCTCTCTGTGGGGGTACACCAGGGATCTGTCCTGGGACCTCTCCTCTTTTCTCTGTACACACTCGCTCTAGGTGACCTCATAACATCTTTTGGGTTTAATTATCACCTCTATGCTGATGACACACAAATATACTTTTCAACACTCGACCTTACACCTGCTGTACAAAACAAATTTTCTGAATGTCTCTCTGCTATATCATCCTGGATGGCCCTCCGCCGCCTTAAACTCAACATGGATAAAACAGAGCTCCTCATACTTCCTCCCAAACCTGGCCCTACTACCTCCTTCCACATTACTGTTGGAACTATTATCATTCACCCAGTAGCCCAAGCACGCTGCCTACGGGTCACACTCGACTCATCTCTCACATTCGCCCCTCACATTCAAAACATTTCTAAAACCTGTCGCTTTTTCCTCCGCAATATAACTAAGATACGCCCTTTCCTTTGTTGCTCGACTGCTAAAACTCTGACTCAGGCCCTCATTCTCTCCCGTCTTGATTACTGTAACCTCCTGCTGTCCGGCCTTCCTGCCTCTGACCTGTCTCCCCTACAATCTATCCTAAACACTGCTGCCAGAATCACTCTACTCTACCCTAGATCTGTCTCAACATCTCCCCTCATGAAATCCCTCTCCTGGCTTCCGATCAAATCCCGCATCTCACACTCAATTCTTCTCCTCACTTTTAAAGCTTTACACTCTTCTGCCCCTCCTTACATCTCAGCCCTAATTTCTCGTTATGCACCATCCAGACTCTTGCGTTCTTCTCAAGGATGTCTTCTTTCTACCCCCTTTGTATCTAAAGCCCTCTCCTGCCTTAAACCTTTTTCACTGACTGCCCCACACCTCTGGAATGCCCTCCCCCTTAGTACCCCACTAGCACCCTCTCTATCAACCTTTAAGACCCACCTTAACACACACTTGCTTAAAGAAGCATATGAATAGCACTGTGGATATTCTGAACACATGATACATAAAGCTTGGCCCCCTGCAGACGCACTTACCAGAACTCCCTCCTACTGTCTCGGTACGTTCTCCCTACCTACCAATTAGACTGTAAGCTCCTCGGGGCAGGGACTCCTCTTCCTTAATGTTACATTTATGTCTAAAGCACTTATTTCCATGATCTGTTATTTATATTATCTGTTATTTATTTGATTACCACGTGTATTACTACTGTGAAGCGCTATGTACATTAATGGCGCTTTATAAATAAAGACATACAATACAATACAATAGTATACACAACCAAGTTCTGAGACAATCACAATCTGACCGTCGAGACAACTTTTTTCTTATGTTAGAAGCACTGATATATCCATTCATGCAAATACAATCATACAATAAATATATACATTACTGGCATTTCCCATCTTTGCTAGGTGCAAATACTAATTCAGGCATTCCTGTTTGCACTCTACTCAAATCACACCTTAGCCTTTAATATGCACAGGCAGTCCTTGCATTCGTTGTAAAGTGAAACGTTGCATAGCGAGGACTACCTGCACCATATTATAGTATACAATGTAACAGCCCCCCTCATATGTCATTTTCAGACCAAACTGGGTGTGCACTTCAAACTTTAAAAGTTCACCAGAGGAAGGATCTGTGATTACAGTAACTGAGTAAGGTTCATTATCTCAAATCATTGCTTTGTCCCTGCTTGGCACTATAATAAATAGCATCACTAAAATGCTTGCAACTGTATCTAGTGGTTGATGGGGATCACTGATCTATCGAAGAGCCCAGTCAAAGCACATGTTGAGCCCTCTCCTCTTCCGCTTATGTCGCCCTGTGGGGGGGAGGGGGGAGTTGCAATTCAGGAAGTTTGTGGCATTCGGATACTGCTGGAGTTCTGACAGCGAGAAGGTTGACCGGTAGACAATGACACTGGCTGTCTTGGATGGCATTAATTTGTTTTTTTCACATGAAAGTATACTTCAGGTATTTCTAAAAGTAGACACTAGTCATATATGTGCTTTGGCCTACTCCAAACGTCATCCACAGCATAGCAACTGCCAAACACTGCTCCTCAACTATATAATTTGTAAATGTATTTAATCATTTGAAAATATTTTTTTTGGCAATAACAATGTCATTCAATATTACGCAGAAAGTGAGAAGTGTTAAGCATGTATGAAAGTTAAAGCAGCAATCTCATCTGGGATTATTTTTTTACATAATTGGAACTAGAGGCCCTTGGTTTCCGGGATAAATGCCATAGTAGTTGTTGTGTTGGGCTCCTTTCTGGGGAGATGTCACCCACTTGCAGCTTCGTATTGGTTGATGTCTGACAGCCATGTTGGATTCTCTAGAGAACAGCCAGCAACAGTACTATGGTAATTATCTTGGAAACTGGTGGGTTCCCGGTGCTGAAAATAGCGAGGTTGACCATTTCAACCAATAGAGATGGCCCCATGGTTCCATTTATGTAAAAAAACTCTATTTCAAAATTTTCAGGATTGTTGCTTTAATGCATCATTATCTGTGCTTTATCCAAGAGAATAATTTTTAACATTTACCTCTTAATGTCGATTTCGGCAAACATAGTTAACATGAGCTCTGTGCCTATTTCATTATGGTTTCAGCAGCTTGCAATTTAGCAGCAGGCGATGAAAAGAAGTAAGGAAGCAGCTAATAGCCATTTACAATATATACATATTTTTTGTACATCTCTCCATCGTTGTTTTTGTTTTCTAACGCCCAAAAATCTCTCAGGTCTAATGGCATCAGACAAATTTAACAATACATTATTTAATTATTGAAAATTCTTAAAACTGCTAAAGTACCAGGAAAAGAAGTAATAGAAAAGCATTGCCTCATTGTCATCTAAACTTTCCCTACGCTTGATAATTACACCTCCTAAGCATGGTTATATCAATTAAACTTCACTAATAAATTAGTCTAGCATAGCAGAAAGCCAATAGACTAATCTTAGTGTAAATAGTGTAGATGTAAAAAATGTGTATAAAGGCTTTTTCAGTTACTGTTAATTTACACTGCTCCAGTTACTGGAGGACAATCCTTTTCTTCTGGTTTACCAGATAAGTACAACACATGACTCACTGCAACTAAGAAATAATTATTTGGGGAAAAATCAATTGCGATACCTTTTGTCAAAATAATCTTAATCACAGCGTGCGTATATATGCTGTCACAAGTCTTGTGGAGTACTATTTTACTTTTTTACTGCGTGGAAATTCAGTTTTAAAATGTACTTGTAAATGGAAGAAAATAATTTAAAGGCAATTATAAATTAAGGCTCCACCCAATGTTGCTACTCAAATTATGGTTTGCTTCTACTTTTATTTTATAAACCATATTTACTGTACTGCAAACATAAATATACTGTATCTAGCATGATAAATTACAATATTGGAAATAAACTCCATTCTAAAAAATTTTGGTGTTTCAGTTTTAGTCTAAAGTTAATGTGAAGACATCTGCACATCTCTAGTAGAAAATAAACTACTCAGTGAACTACATGCCTCATCAGCATCCTTGTGAGAAATATTGTCATCATTTTGAAACACAAATTCTTTGGTAATTCAACTTGTTATTTTCAGGCAACTCTGCTGGAAGACAGAAAAGAACACTTGCCTAGGCAGGTGAGAGAACCCCTTTAGAACAAGCACTCATACAGTGATAGATACAGATAATTAAAAGAATTAACCTTTATTGGTGTATACGGGTAAAGTTAGTGAAGTACATAAATAATCAACACAATTAAAAACGCATTAAACGGATTACACCTAGGTCTATTGTGGATTGCTAGAGATGGTAATTGAAGGAGAATGGTTTAGAATATCTGGTACCGTATGACAGAAACAAAAGTTACTAATAAAGTATATAACTAATATGGTGCCTCAGTGTGGTCTATGTGTAATGATTGAGAGAGTCTGGTGTGTGTCACTCGAGTGTAGTGACAGTCAGACTGCCTTCATGCCACATCTGAATAACCTGTGGTTCTGTGGCTGTGTGTCGCTAGGGCATTGCGGGTCAGACCCACATGAACAGGTTTAAATCGGTGTAGCCTAGCTATATTCTGTTTGTCACAGAAACCAACAAGGGGTTAAAATAATTTTATCCTTCAAAGCAACACAGGGTGTGGTGAAATATCTAAAAGGGAGGCTACTATGTAGCTGTGGGGGAAAGAAGAGGCTGATCAGTGGGAGCCGCAAATACATGCACTAATTATATCCCACTGTTTGGTGTATGTTTCTGGGTTCTTATAGCCTCAAATGAGCACAATTTAATTCACACCAAATAAATAATGAAATGAGTTACTGCTCATGCCCCCTATGAAGGTAGCAAGTAATCTTGAAAACAGGCTAGCTGATATATCTCTGCCAGTAAAAATGTTTAGCTCAGTGCTCAACAGCTGCCTTTAATGAAGTTGCTCTATATCTGCAGATCTAGATATCTAGTGTGGTTGTTGTATGGGCTTGGTAGTTGCCCAGCTAGTTCTGTCGATGTAATGACTGTAGGTAGGCAAAGTGTATATTTATGGGTTAATGCCGTTCAGCAACCACTAAATCTCTGGGGCAGGGGAGCCCCGTCTGTTTGATATAGACCACTTATTATGGTATCAGTGGTGTCTTGCCGCCGCTCAGTAATGTGCCCCAGTGATACAGGGGTATCTGAGTAGCTGCACTTTCGGAGCCTTATAACATCGCTCCTGAATGGCGGCATCTGTTCAGTCCCCACCCGGCATGGTGTATTAATGAACACCGCTTAATGTATAAATGCCGGGTGGAACTCAGAGTACAGACAGCGGCTATCTTCCGCCCTTTTAGGTCTAAATAAAAAAGGTATCACCTAATACTGAAGTACCCTTTAGGTATACAACTTCTTCTCACATTCTTTTCTGTATTAGGAAATCTGAACAATCAAAAAGGACTTTCATTTTACCTTCAGGCTGAGTGTGGCTACTGTCTAGATGTTGAATTTCTGCAGAGATAATATCTCTCTTCACCATCGTCAGACTACTACAGTTTTCTCCAAGTTAAGTGAATATCACAAAGGCAAACTCATAGTAGGAGGTATTTTTAATTCTACGTTCATGCCCGCTTTGGATTACCAAGGAACAGGTACCTCTAAATATAAAATACAGTATCATGCAATAGCTGTGGTAAATGTTTGCTCAAATATTTTATGGTCAGGCCTACTCAAGACTATAGTAGATTACATGTTTTAAGACTAATCTCTTGTCCAGTACTTGCAAAACTCTAGCACTGTTCCATTGTCTTGGTATAACTATGCTGCAGTCATAACCAGGTTAGACACGTTATTTCATATACACTTTTCCTGAAACTTGAGACTTAATGAATATGCTTCTTGCGATTCACTTAATGAATCGTTTCTTATGAGGTTTTACAGATAATTGTAGACAATATTGAGATTTATTTAATAACAATGATTCCTCTGGCAGTTCTCTAAGAGGCTCATAAGGGGCATGATTATGAATCTAGCCATCTTTAGGGAAAAGGCCAATGAAGCTAAAGCTCCTTGTATTCACTTACTGCATAAGATTATCCAGACAAGAGGTTAATAAAGGTCCATATTCACTAAAGGATACTAAGCATTAACACAATCTAATTGCCATTCAAATTATTGGAAGTTAAGGCGTGCTAAAACTTTGCAACCTTAATTGAATAAGTGCATTAATCTCTTACTTGCTAGTTCTGCTAAAAAGATTCTCTGTTCGGCTCAACAAACATATAACAAAAAACCAACAGCTGACAGAATGATTGCACACAAGCTTGGAAGAAACATACGCCATCATCTCTAACTTTACAAATTATTAGAACCAAGGATGGTTCCTACTAGTTAGCCATGCGGAAATTTGCATGGAATTTGCTTGCTTTTACTCTCAACTCTACAACTATGAGGTGGCATCTAACCTCTTTAAGCTGTCAAGTATTGTATATTGGTCAATTTTTTTTGAAAACTAGAACTCCCCCAATTCAACCTTACTTCTAAAGCCAATTTAGCAATAAATCATTTTGGATGAGCATAAGTTACCTAATAAAGACATTAAAGCTTCTAAATTGTCCAGACAGTTTCTCAAATGGGTAATGTAATAAAAATGGTGGGGAATATCAAGAATTTAAATCAATCTGGTACTTCAGGGGTTAAAATTGCTTAGATATTATGTTAAAAATACAATAATTGTTTTTATGACAGGTGAATATCCTTCCTGTTATATTTAAAAAGAGAGAAAACTGGAGCACAGCCAATGGAGTGGGTCACCAAAATATTGAATACAAATTATTCCTTTATTGGTCCATATAACACCCTTCTTTCTCAATATACCAGCAACTACACTTGGCTGCACGCAAACCAGGACACAAGGATTGGGGCATATATGTGAGTACCATTGACTTTATATTTATTCATTGCTGTATGCTTTGAGTCCAGGGACCATCTCAATGAGGATCTAACCGGGGTCACCACCACGAGCCTTATCTTCAGGAATCATTTGGCCCTTCAGAGGACTTTACATCATTATATACCTCACTAGCCCCAATCCCAACATCTTCCTGAATTATTTCATAATTTGAATGACATGGATCCAGCGCTGGAACACATTAATCACTAACTGCTCCTCTTGAATATCCTTGCTGTGTCTGTGCTGATCTACAAAGGGGGCATATTTGAGGGGCTATCTCTGTTGGTCCACTAGAAATGAAATATACACAGCCTAGAAAGCTGTGGACAATAGCCAGATCCTGGTATGTCAGACTCAAAGAAATCCTTACATTTTTAAAAATATCCCCTGAGCATCACAAAGAGACATCTATTCTGAAGAATATCATATAGATATTTGTAATCGCTACAAGGAGACAGATGCAATAAGGCCGTACACTTGAGGTCTAGGAGGTGGCGAGGGACAGATATACATTTGTCGCTCAAACGTATGAACAACTCATTCAAAATGAGTATTGTTACATTCAGAAAACTCACATGAACCTATTATTATTATTCACATCTGTCTAAGTATTCGGGAAATTAAGTTATGATTGTGTTTCTATATTCAGTTAGACGTTTTCTCTTTTAAATCGTCAGACTCTCAACCACGTGGCTGATTAAGTATAAGGGTGGGCTTGTGTGATTCTCAATGAAGGGGAGATAGAATATAAAGCCCTATGTTTAAGAACGCACATGAGTTCTGATCTTTTTACACCAGTAACCTTTCTGGGATAAACCTATGACATGTGGTAAGGTATAGGGATATATGCTTATGTTTATCCTGTTATTTTAAGAAACTGCCTGCATTTATTATAACTGTATGTTGTTGTAATAATCTTTTCCTGTAACCTAAGCACTATATTTTTATATATATTTAAAAAAAAACTTTAATAAGTGATGGTTTGGGCTCTGAATGAACTGTTAGCATGCTTTGTATAGAGTAAAGTATATTTTCAGACAAATTTCGCTACAACAGATTTTTCTGTGTTAAATTGAACCCAATTCAAAAGAGTACATGGTTTTAAATTCTGGCACATAAAATGCAGATGAAACTAAGTTAAAAAAATGCAGATGAAACTAAGTTAAAAAAGGTATATAAAGGGGTATATTTTTAACCCAGAATTTAAAACCATGTACTCTTTTGAATTGGGTTCAATTGTTGGATAGTTCACTATGTCAACATCCAATTGATTATGTCATGTTTCTTTAAGCTTGGGATATAATGATGGGTGATTTTAACCCCACCACTGTCATTGGTGTCAGTGGTATAATTCACCTTTGGTCTGACTCATAAGCGCTCCAGTTAACAACGGGTTAATATGGGACTATTTAAGTACAAGGGATTGCATAGGCTCCACAATCCCCTGAGGAAGTGACGCCCCCCGTCACGAAACGCGTAGGGAGGAGCCTAAGGAGACGCCGGCCTGTTTTCACATTCAGCTACCTGTGTGGAAGCGGAAGCTGTGATGTCACCGTGCTGACACCGGAGCATCGCGAGATACACGCGGCTACCGGCAAGGACTGCCAGGGACTGGTGTTTGCTGCTGGACAGCCGGGTCGGGCGCTCCTATTGATTTTAAAACTCACTGTGTCTGTGAGTATATGTCTGTTTGTGCATTGGAGGTATTAAAAGGTTTTTAGGTATTGCGCAATCCTCTGCCCCCTTTTTTATCCCTGGTTGGAGTTGCATATACAGGAATACGGGAGTGGACACAGATGACAACACCTGGAGAAAAAGATTTTATCTGAGCCTATCCGAAGACGGCGCACCTCGTGGGGTTCGTGCTGTGCCTGAAAACGCTGGGACTTGGAAAATCACAGATTCTCTCCACTGCATGCTGCCGGCTTTGCATCTAGTAAGTAGGCACGGGTTGAAGCTGTATATGGGGGAATTCATTTGATGAAACAATACTGCGCAATGTTTTGTCTATGGTTTTTATCATACACCACAGGATAACAGTCTGCAGCAAAAAAGAAAAAAACTCCTCCTGTTTTTCTTCACAAATCTTGGGAACTGAGTCCATTTACCACTCAAACATCTGAAAGGAAGGACTCCACTCTCATCACTTATATCCTTTATTTTTATGGACATTGCTTTTTATAGTAATATTCACAATTATATTGTACACTTTGCGCCAGGTTATTTTCTATATTTGTAAATAGTATTGCTGCTTTAATGCAAAATAAGATCTAAGGGCTAATATCTGCGATTGCTTACTGCTATGTGTTTCATGAACCCAGCCCACTGGAATGTTAATGAGCCAGGAGTACAAAGGACTTTGAAACCACAGCTACATTCAATTTGAACCCCTTCAGTCTACGTCTGCGTCGCCCCAAAGGTGGGCACTTAAAAGCAGCTCCCCTCTGCACAGCACCAGCATGCTAAGGGTGTTTAATCCTGTGTTTGCTTACTGCTATGTGTTTTGTCAACCCTACCCACTGGAATGTTAATGAACCAGGAGGACTGACTTTGAAACCACAGCTGCATTCAATCTGAACCCCTTCAGTCTACATCTGCATTGCCCCCAAAGTTGGACACCTAAAAGGGTTCACCAAGATCTGCTCCCATCTGCACAGAACCAGCGTGCTAAGGGTTAATATCTGCATTTTCTTACTGCTATGTGTTTTGTCAACCCTGCCCACTGGAATGTTAATGACCCAGGAGGACAAAGGACTTTGAAACCACAGCTTCATTCAATCTGAACCTCTTCAGTCTACATCTGCATCGCCACAAAGGAGGACAGCCTTTGGCGCAACCGAAGTGCAGCCAAAGGGTATGAACCATTTGCTGATGTTTTGTAATGTTAAAGTTGCTTTATTTCAATCTGAAACTAACCAGCACTTTTATCCCCTGTACCCAATTTTCCAACCTCTAACTGTCCATGAAATGTCTGTGAATTGTATGTCTTTATTTATATAGCGTCAAAAGTGTACCCAGCATGACTGTATAACCTCTGTTCATTTAATGTAACTATGTATTGTTATCATAACTCATGTGGCCAGGATATACTTGAAAACAAGCGATAACTGTCAATGTCGATAACTGTCAATACTTCCTGGGAAAACATGTTATAAGTAAATAATAAATAATTGCCTTTGCAGCTACTACATGACATTGGACACTATTACTTAGCACTCCTAAATCTTTCTCCATCAAGGATTGAGCTAATTTTGCCCCATTTAATTTGTATGTCGTCTGTTTATTCTTGTTTCCCAAATGCATAACCTTACATTTATCTGTACTAAACCTCATCTGCATTTACCTGCCCGAGTTTCTAGTCTCTCCAAGTCCTTCTGGAGAAAGATTCCCCGTTCTAATTTTACTACTTTACACAATTTAGTGTCATAAGAAAAGATGGAGACTTTGATCTCTATACCAACCTTCATCATTAAAAAACAAGTTAAAAAGTAGGGGTTCCAGTACTGACATTGAGGTACTACACTTTCCGTTCATCCTGAAAAGGTTCCATTTATGACAACTCTCTATTGTCTATCCTTCAATCAGTTTTCAATTCCGGTGCAAATATTTTTACTGAGTCCAATTTCCTTTCATTTGTACATTAACCTTGTGTGGCACCGTATCAAAAGCCTTTGCAAAATCTAAGTAGACCACATCAGCTGCATTACCCTGGTCTAAATTCTTACTTAAGGCCTCAAAGGAACTATTAAGGTTAGTTTTGTACAACCTACCCTTCAAAATTCCTACCCTACTATTAATAATAATTGTTGTTATAATTACAGTAGGCATTCCTGAATATTATCCTGTACTAAACCTTCATGTAGCTTCCATACTATTGATGTCAGCCTTACTGGTCTGTAATTCTTTGGTTGTGATCTAGCTCTCTTTCTAAATATACGCAACACCTTGTGGTACTGAGCCTGTGGAAATAGAGTATCTCAATATTAAATGTAATGGTTTGGCTATTAGTGAACTTAGCACCTTAAAAACCCATGGGTACATGCCATCAGGCCCCGGTGCTTAATTTACTTGAATTTTTCTCAGAGATTGTACTTCCTCTCTACTTACGCTCTCTGTAGGTTTTGGGCTGCTGACGCAGACAGCTGCATCCCAAGATCGAGCAATTCCTCCCTAAAGGCCTTGATCCCAGCATTGCACTGCTAGAACCTTTGACTTACTCCTGACACATGAGGTGCTGGCAAACCCTGCCCACAGCCCAGTGCTGATCTAACGTGGCATAAAACACGTGGCATAGTCTGGCCTGCAAGCTCTACAGTCCGTCTAAAACTCCCGGACCAAAGTCACCAACCCCTTGTCCTCCAACAACGTATTGCTGAAGTGCCAATAGGTGACTGAGGGCGGTGCTGGTAGGAGCACCAGTACCAAAGACGTAAAAACATGCACTTAAGAATGCATTATGGAGTTTTGAAGATACACTTGTCAAAATCAGACTCTGTAGATCTGGGTCTTAATTCAAATAGCACAAGACAGAGATGCCCACTCTCGCTTTTCACGTTAGTTATTATGAGTTGTCTCCTCAATCTCTTTTCCTTATTACAGACTTTTAGTACGTTTTCTGGTTTTAAGATTAATGTAAATAATTGTGAGGCTTTAAACACTTTTTTTTAACAAATTCAATAGTTAATTTGATTTAATTTAATTTTAAGTCTATACTTAAGTCTATACGACAGATTTTAAAACACATATTTGGGGATCCATATTATTTCAGAGTTTACCACTCTTCTTATGCAAATTACTGTATCCAACCCAGATTATAAAAATAATTAAGAACATGGAGATTTAGCACTCGATACTTGTGGTAAAAGACACTCCCAATAAACGCCAACATATACCTTATCACTCGCCTGGGTGCGATATAAAGCCATAGATAATATAGATATACTGTACAGTAACTGGAATTCACAGGTCAAATGGTGGCTGGGTTTTATTGAAGGAAGAATAAAAAAAGAAAGAATAGTCATGAAAAAGCAGAGAACCAGAAGATGATTTAAGAAGATTCTCTTCCCCTGCTGCATCATCACATCACTATTGTATCCTCTCAATAGGAAAAATAATTCACGGTTTAAATGCTGATTTTCTTTTCATTACATCACCGGGTGTCATTACATTTTTCATACAATCTTCCTGAAATTCAACTTTAAAATTTTTATAGATATTGCTCGGACTCGTACATTAGAGCAGTAAAAGTAATTTTATTGTTAAAGAGTATGTCTCTATTTTACAAAACTGGCTCCTTTGAAAAGACGGCACAAATTTACATTAGCAAGTTTACAGTGACCAACTAGAGTTTCAATAGGAAGTTGGGTGCATACATTTCACTAAAAAATACAACCCATTTGATTGTTGCTTTGGTCACAATTGGAGAATAACACCCATCACATATTTTCTTTAATGCTAAAAAGAAATAGAACTACAGTAACAATATATAATTTATGAATACTAATTCTACGAATCTTTGAGGATAGTCATCCAATTGCTTGGTGAAGATACCAACCACAGTGTATAAAGGAATCTGTACAGCTCCATGCAAAATCAATTTAGTTTCAGCGATACTCACAGAAAAAAACTAATGCTAAACAGTCACATCCAGCTCAATCAACCATGAGCCTGTCTGACATGCCTTGTTCACGTTCATCTGGGATCAGTACCCTTCAGACTGGTAATAGAGAATATATAAACCTGCCAAATTATCCCACGGCTGACGGATTAATATAAACAGAATCTTATGTGTATATATAGTGTAAATGCAGCAAGGACATCACTGTTCTGACCCGTTGCAGCTGCCTTTCCTTTTTGCTGTGTACAGTACATAATTTACCTTTAATTAATCTCATTAGGAAAGCACATTGAAAACGTTTAGTTACTATTGTTTGACTCTTGGATTATTTGGTTTGAAGATTTTTTTAAACAACATTTTATAATGACATTTTAATTTGTTCAGTCACCTGTGACACTTAAAAAAAATCAAATTAAAAAACACAGTTATTATTGTAGATATGTATATTTTTATTTATATTGCGCCATTTATGTACATAGTAGTGTTTTACCGGGTCCTATATTTTTCTTATATTTTTCTAAAACCGGGTAACGGGTACCCAGGCAAAATGAATCATTTTACCCAGACGGATACCTGGTTACCCGGACAGAACTTACCTGCAGGGTGAGAAACAGTGCTGCAGAGGTTGAGGAGGACCGCAGCAGCATCTGGGAGGAGCAGCAGATGTCCTGGTGGCGGTGGCAGCAGACGAAGTCCTTGTTCAGCCAATAGGAACGCTCCTGCTACGGTTCACATGGTTCCTCGGCTCCTAAAGGCATCAGCTGTTTGCTCTGTTCCTGCTGCTTCCTGCATCAGAACAAGGACTTCGGCTGCTGCCACCGCCACCAGGATGTCTGCTGCTGCTCCCAGATGTCGCTGCGGTCTTCCTCACTGGTCTTCCTCACCTTCCGTCGCTGGCTGCAGTTTAGTGTTGAACAATTTTCAGCTGCCGGATCAGGGTAATTTCCAGGTAGCTGAAAAGGCACTGGGTAAGCCGGGTACTTTGTAATTTCCGGGTTTCCGGTACATCACTAGTACTGCTTCACAGCAGTAATACACATGACATAATAATACAATACATAATGGGAATAAGTTTCAGACATGACAGTAACAATAGGAAGGGGGGTCATGACCCCGAACAGTTTACAATGAAAGTGGTAATTAGGGAGAATTTACAGAGACAGTAGGAGGGTGTTATGTTATTTGCATCTGCAAGGGGTCAAGTGCGTCTGAGATACGTAGCAGCAGCAAGCGGAGGTACCCATATGCTTCTTTAAAGAGGTGTGTTTTTATATAGGTCTTATAGGTGGAAAAGACGAGTGCCAGTCAGATATTGAGGGGAAGGGCATTCCAGAGGGGAAGAAGAGTGTATAGCCTTAAAAGAGAGGAGGAGAATATTGTGTGTAAGACGAGATTTGATAAGAAGACAGAAGAGGGATTATTGTCATGTTAATTGGTCTTAAAAGTACATAGAAAACATTTTTTATTATGTAACAAATTGATCCAGATTCACTAAATTCTTTTATTTAACGTGGCGTAAACCTAAGTTACCTAAGTTAACAATGCGTTAATAGTAACGCAGTATTTACTGAAGAAAATAATGTTAACCCTGTTTACTCCCCTAAAAAGCATAGCATTAATTATAACGTACATTAGTGAAAATTATATACAAATGAGGCTTAAAAAAAGCATACAGTACTGTAACGATATAGCTATGAAAATTGTACATTTGTATAGGAATCAAGGGGCTAACCTTTTTATTTAATTTTTAAATAAAGAGTATTTTTTATCATGCTTCAATCTGGCAGTAAGTGACCATGTCCTAAAAGCTTAGGGGTCTATGTACAGTAACAATGCGATTTTGGAGCATATCCGATGTGGCGTAAATCAAAACTTCTACATCAGATGTAAAAAACTGTTCTTAGATACAGTGTTCTGCAGCTCTACTCCAAAAAACAAAGCAGTGCGTCTAAATACACTTTTCTATATGTTGATACATGTAGCAGGCATTATTGCACCTGCATGGCATGCACCAGTACAGTATGTGCAATAGTGTGGTAGAATAGCCCATTTTTCATATGCGCCTAATCTAGTTACAATGGCTGCTGCTCCCACTGGCGCATTGTGTTTGTTCCACTGCAACATTCCAGTGGGAGCAATAACGGCTGCTTCATGTGGTGCCAGTTACCCAATGGTGTTATTATGGGTGACGTTATATGATTCTTTGCAAACTTCAAAGATATAAAACCTCACTGATACTACCATACCCCAAATGTTATATAAAGGGTAGTTCTACAGAATGTCTATCATTACAGGTTAACATAAATTCAAAATAAGTTGAGTTTTGTACAATCTGCAGCACCGTCGCTTCTCAGCATGAACAAAATAATTTTTCATATCGTATAAGTTGATAGAGTACCGCAATGACAAGTAGCAGATAATTAATCTCTCAATCGAAAAAAATACTGTGAAAAAGCGCTAAAGTGTCTACAAATAAATTTGTGTTTAAACAGTGACAAACTCTTACATAAGAATAGGCTGTCTGGTAACTACTGCCCTGTACAAACAACAAAATAACCTGGCGCCAAATAATGTCCAATGATGATAGGTCCTGACTAAAGATCTCAGGACCTTCCTCAGGATAGTGCTTGAGACTAATGGCCAGTGGATCCCTTAAATACCCCCCTATCCCCACCATAATGACTTAACCAGAGTAGCTGATTGGCCGTGCATCAAGTCCCATGATCAGACCCAAAGTCGCTGATGTCGCACTATGCCTGTCATCAACACAGCCACATGATCCACAGGGATCAGAGTTGTGTATGCAGTACCATCAGGCCACCACTGAGTTTTGTATGCAGTACCATCAGGCCGCCACTGCGAGGGAAGAAAGCGTCCTCCGTAACCATGGTGCTGTGCTGCTGGAGACCGTGATGTCGTGGTCCATTGAAGAGGACTCAATGGCTTAGCGATACGAACATGCGCGGCCCCATCCCCAAACACTTCCACGGTTCCTTTTTTAGGTCCAACTACAAAGACCCAACAGAAGCCACCCCTTCCGGCACACGTCGGTGGTGACCTATTCAAAGAGGCGGCGGGGGGCCCAAGGTATCCAATAAGGGATGCAAAAGCCAGGGGCATGCAGAGGTGGCTCAGAGGTGCCAAAAATACATGTGGAAGTGAGGCGTGCAAGCGGAGCGGTGATGTCCGGCATTTGGTGAATGAGTATTTACTCATTACATGCTTATATATTTTTGTCGTTTGTGAGTGTAAATTTATTGGACGTTTTTACTGGAAATATTAAAATTGTGTATTTTTTCATATCGCACTAGGATCGGGTGCTTTCTTTCTTCTCGTTTATATATATATATATATATATATATATATATATATATATATATATATATATATAACCACCACAGTATATTGATATTTTCCGTGCAAAACTTTTCTATTTCAACCAATGTAGCACAATTTTTATTATAAAAATAGAATATATTTAATAAAACTGTCAATTGTAACAATATCGGTTACAATCACAGTCACAGGAACTTCACCAGTTCAAGTAATACTTTTTAGTTATGAGAAACACTCAACTCTTAATTGGTCATTGCATTTAATCCAGTGACTACTTCCTATAAAAGCAATTTAGCATACCATACTTGAAATTGCATCTGATTTATGTGTTCAAAAATCTGTTTACTTTTCTCTAACATCTATGTTGAATTGCTTGGAATTATTAATACATACTTTATTGTTGCAAAATATCATCGAATAATTGCAGACAGATGTAAAGCTTTTACGGTCTCTCTATTTGTAATTAAAAGTTATTGGAACAAGTGGATTTTTCTTAGCCAGGTCATCACAGGAAACACTTAATTTCGGCTTGGTTAATTTAATCACGTAATAATGGTTAATTGATTTGCTGGGTATTTGATATGTCATGTTTGTTAAACTTTGGATGCCACTGTGTGCATCCCTTTCCCGTGATTTATTTAGCTTTTATAGCAAATTGACTAATGGACCTGCTTGCATTTTTCACTTTGCTGTTTGTTGGCCATTGGGACAAATGCTCAATTAGCTCTAATTTGCAGTCTGTTTCATGTGAAAGGAAGTTTTCATTATTGCCATTTGTTACAGGGAATGAACTGTGACTTCAATACTGGTCTTTCTCCTGCATTTAGGTCTGTAAGGGAGCTTTCCAGATTAAATAGTTTCTTGTTTCAGAAAGTTAAAACAGTAAGATTAGATTCCACACTTAGGAGGGGAGATTACAAAGGTGCAATGTGGGGTATCACACCCCATTCAGGCATTAACTGCCATTCAAGTCAATGGCAGTTAACTCCAGATCGGGATGCAATACTGCCATGGCACCAGTTTGTCCAATCAGAGTCATTGGAACCTATTTCTTAAGCTTTGGAATGCAATTGAATGCGGTAATTATTGAAGTTTTCACCTTTTTCATTAAGAATTATCTATATATGTAGAGCGATTTAATCAAGAAACTCATCTCATTTGTATGTACTTTACTCATTAAATGTGTTCTGTTCAATGCAATATACATGTTGCTCTTCCTGGGCATGTGAGATAGTAAATTTCAAGGAGAGGGTGAGAGTTCATTATCATAGTTGTTTGCATAGTATTGAGGAAGAGAGTACATTAAGATGGTCTCCCTTACTCCTTACATACCACAAAAGACTATTCAAGTTGGATGAAGACCTAATAATTGCATATTTCTGCATATAGAATTGTTTCAAAAAAACATCTCTCCACAAGTTGAACAGGTTCAATAAGTATGTGGTATCTAAAGAAACAGGGAGGTAACTAAAATGGCCTGTCTGCCTTGCTCCTCCTTCTTACTCTCTCCATGAAATCCGCAAATCCACACTTAGAAAAAATGAAATCTCCTGCCAAGACTTCACCTGTAAAATGCAAAAACACTATCAACACACACACACACCCGAAAAAAAACATTATTCAGCTTTTTAATTACTTAATTAAATTACAGTAAATCTTTAACTCTTTCTAATACATTTAAATCTGGGTTTTAGCTAAATAACACATGAAACTAGATTTCCCTGTGAAATAAAATCTTGCCGTTTATTAGAATGTGAATACCTCATTTTGTGAGATTTTCCATGTGCATACAAAATGTGAATATATATATATATGTTATGGTGGGTAAAAAAAAGTGACAAAAACCCTCCACAGTAAAGCATATAATAAATGGAAATATTGCTGGGCAATAATGGTGAAAGACAGGGTTGCAGACCTGTCTAAGACATGCAAATGAACATACAGTAATATTTCCATTTGCTATATATATATATATATATATATATATATATATATATATATATATATATTTAGTTCTGATTAGCACAACCGGAAGAAAATTATAACATAGAACCTACTCGCACAGTTTGGACATGCGAGAATGATTATGACAAGATGCATTTCTGTACATTCTTGCAGTTTAATGACTAGACTATATAATTGGAACACACCTTAAAAGAGGAGTTACCCCCCTGTGTTCCCACTTTAAACAAAAAGTAAGTTGTCCATGGTTCCTTCTCTGCGGGTCCAATGTTTCCTTATATACAAACTGGGCAAGGTGGCAGTGGTACTTTTTGATTATTTAAAACCCTTGAGTCATGCAGGTCAATAAAATCCACAACCCCATCTGTCATGGATGATGTCGCAGCTTCCTATTGGCCCGCATCACATGGGAGATTTAAACCTCCATTTTTTTCCCATGGAGAGAACGTACTGGCAATACCTTTAGTGGTAAGTATTTTGTTAAACAGGGGTCACACAGAGCTGAAAATAGTTAGTTTCAGCTCATAAGACCCCTTACTTCCTACCCCTGTTAAAGAAATTTGGGGTGGGGGGGAGGCTAAACAAAATGAGATGGGGGAACTCCCTCTTAAGGGAAATAGGAAACAACAGTGAGCGTAAATAAATTTCACTGGTGAGTGTTTTATTTTTCACATGGGATGATACAATGAGGTGCACTATATCTGCATATAGGTAATCCTTATGGGTATCTCTACCACTGGCACATCAACTATTCATTGTTGCTATTTGTTATGTAAATTCTTGCAAAAAAAGGTGTAAAAGCTTTCATTATGTTGTGTATGTCATTGAATGTTGAGTTTATAATGTTTAGTACTACATAACTGGAGTTGGTAATTTTAAAGCTATTAGAATGCCAACTTCACTTATCAACCCAAAAATGACTTCTGTCTAGCACAGCTAAAATAACAATGAAAAATGATAACATAGTATGCTAAATATAAAAACATTTTTTAGATAAAGGAATTTCCTGCAACTTTACTTCGCAGAAAGTAACTGTCTGTTTACATTGTGCTTTCCCTGCATCAAGTCGTTTTGTTTTGATGGTGCTGTGTGGTCTTCTTACAGACAGAATACTTAGAAAACTGACACAAATACTATATCACAAACTACAGTAGTGAAGCCAAACACACACATTTAGTGCCAAGGGACCCATGGGGGCCATTTATTATATATAAATACTTGTAGCACCAAAAGGAAAAAAGAGATTCACAATAGACTGGCATTCTATTTACCTTTAATATAAATTACAATTATAATTGATAAAAATATATAAATTGCACAGAGCTTAACACTTCTACTGGACATACAAGTATAATGTCATTTACAATAAAACTCCTAATGAATCCCTATGGTCATCATAGAGTATTGCAAACCCAGAGAGGGTTCAAAGAACCCTCATTGTACCGGCATGTATAAGCATGTTGTAAAATTATGTGACAATAAAGAATTTTATTTTATTTTGTGGAGAAAGTGTTGTCAGAATGTGTCTAGCTAGACGGGGTCCAGAGTTTCTAGATACCCCAAAAATATATCCGGGAATCATGTAAGATTCCCGGATACATATAGGCAGATTGTCCTGGCAAAATCTCCCCTTGAAAACGCTTGTGCGACTCACCGCTAGGATTCCATGCTTCAGCACAGACCAGAAAGGTAAATGGGGCATAGGGATGTGATGTGTCCCTGGAACGGTCAAGGGGTCCCTAAGTTAAGGGGGATACCCAGTTAATGCCCAGGTCACCCAGAACCCAGAATAGGGGTTCTTGGGTACTCTAACCATACCTAAGGTTGTGAGGAGTTTTAAAAGGCTAAGTCTAGTTTATAGTATGTGGGGAATATGGCTAGTAAGGAATAAAGTGCAGCTTCATATTCTATTCCCCATAACGAGAAGACTTAGGAAAGTTAAAGTGTATATTTTATTAACAGAGTGTTTTAAAATACATATATACTTGTGCACAGTATTATGAGTTGGGACTTTCAGGTCCAATGTTCTGACAGGCAACTGGGCTACCAACTTGGTGCCAGTGTGTCTACTCAGACATCGGACATGAAAGCCCCAGAGGATGCCAGAGGTGTGAAAAACATTTGGGCAGGAGGTTTAGGCTCGAGTAGCCACATCCTGGGATGAATGGCATGAATTTAAGTCAGCTGGACTACCATTTGCCCCACCAGACTGAGAGGAGCCTAAACCAGCGGGTGGCTTCTGCATACCAAGGGGCTATGGTGACAAGCTTGCCATGCCCTTTGCTAATTTAGAAGATTCGCTTGCCAGGCTTCAGAAGACTGGTATCGCTCTGATTAGTTGGTACGAATGTTCCCACGCTGGGATTGGCTGTAGTATTTCATGAATGAATTTAGAATACTATTAGAAACCCTCAGCCAATCCGGTCATCAGATTCTATGCGCCACAACAGCAGCAGCCAAATTTGAATGTACCAAAAGATGCTCTCAGAGAAATAGCAGTGAGCCGGCTTCAGAAATTTCAAGGCAAAATATTTTCTAAGTCCAGCTTTTTGCGACCAAGTTCTCCAAAAGAAACATAGCAGTCACGGCTGGGATTGCAAGCCGAATTTAGTACCAGGACGTTTGGAGCTAACACCCGGTGATGTGATTTCAGGACCTCCGGAGAAAAGAGAGCAGTGGTGTCAGGAACTTCATGCTCATTTGAGTTCCAAGACATTTCGGGCTATGTCCTGGTCAACTAAAGACTTTGGTTTAACATTAATTTCAACCAGGAAAGTCTACTTTTGTAGCCCAAACCCAGAGTAAGTGTGTCTTTCTTATGTATTTTGTGTTCCATTGTGTGTATGCCTATTTTAAGTGAATAAACCGCAATTTATTTCATTATCTTGTTTTGATCAATGAAGGATCCTGGTAAAAAGGTATAAACTGCCTGGTCTCCCATGACACACGTGACGCTGGAGATTTAAAAGCACAGGAGATACCGGCACCCCATAACGGGGCCTATGTCTCGGGAAGTAGGGGGTCCCTGAGGCTGAAATCAATGTGGTTCAGCTCAGGAGACCCCCTGCTCCACACACTATTATCAAAATTAATTTTTTACTACACGATCGCCTGTAAGACCGTGCATGGAGATACAGCATCTCCATGCAGCTCTTCCAAGCTGCAATCCGTTATCGCGCTATTGAATTTATAGCGCAATAGCACTGATACAAAAAACATGTCGGACAATAGGGCATTTTCTTATCGGCCTTAAAAAATGGCCTTCATTTCTTTGTGAATTCCGTTTTTGGCTTGTCTTACAGCGTGATAAAAAAATGCATAGTCAGGGGCAATGCACTGATTTTATCACTGCTTTGTGAATCGGCCCCTCAGTGTGGCAGTGCTAATGTGGAGAAGATGGGGATGGCAGGTGAAGTTGGTATTTAGAATGCCTGCTGGGGGATCTCAACAGTTCCCCTGAAGACCAGTTCAACCCTGCACACATTGCATAAATTTTGAATGCTGTGTGGTACTGCAGTTACTTCCGGTTCAATAGGATTTCAGGATTTCACTGAGGACAGTGTTAAGTGAAGTGTAATCATCAAATCTACCTGTGATGTGCAAAATATTTGTATTCTTTTACACTTTGAATCTATTTGAACTTGCACGCACATTGTTTTTACTCATTTTTATGTGACACAATTTACATTGGCTTCTTATACTGCTTCGGTACATATCGCTAAATTACCGCGCTGCAGTTGTTCAGAACAGATTTTTTATATCCCTAGCATGTGTAATACTGTATAAATTAAAAAATTGTGGTCGCTTACATAGCCTCCATTTAGTCCTTATAGCAGATCTGGGAAGATATTTTAGCATATGGCCATTTCTTTCTGATCAATATTTTAGCATATGCCCATTTCTGACCAAGCCAGTGAACCCCCAGCCGCACCGGGTTTTAGGAATAATCAATGCATTTTCATGTAGACGAATGCACCTAATTTGTGTATTAATATAATGTTGGGTGGTGGTTGCCTCAGAAACAGGAGGGAGTGGTTTGAAAAGAGACACCATTAAGGATTCAACTGTTTATTGTGAATAAATGTGAAAAGGTCCAACTTTTTAATAGCATCACACTTCTGCGAATATCTGGCATTGTCACTCAAATCAAGAAACAAATTCTACGGTTTGTACTGAATCAGGTTTTAAAAAAAATATTTTTGGAGGAGATACTGTATCATCTTTGGAGCTATATATTAGCTTAGATTTGCATAAGTGTTTCCTCTAATGTCTCAACAAGTGTATCTTCTCTAAAAACATCAATTTAACTTTAACTATTTTATGCCACATATAGCTAGCTTTTTTCCTGTTTTAAATTCATGAAATATTATTAAATATTAAATATGTGATTTAAGGAGAAAGATCCATGTCAAATAAACCTTTCTCACCACACAGTTTGCCTACAACGGTAACAATGAGCAATTGTATAATACTATTATATTGGACATTCCATTCACATCCTTCCAGCTTCTTAGTGGCTTGAGCAGTATTTCTGCATATGTTCCTATTTAAGATTATTTCCCAAAATTAGGACGTTACCATGTTTGTTATGTAATATCATTTTGTTTTACCAATATCTATTATTCAGCTGAAAGATACAATCAGAGTTTTAATTGTCAGTGGATGTACTATCACAGCAGATGGATAATAAATGATGTGAATGTGTTAAGAGGCGGTTTACTTGTTTACTTTGTTAGATATATTTAACATTATGATGTTCAATGAAAATGAAGTCCCATTCCCTAGAAATCACATTTACTCTAAAGAGACTAAACATCCATTTAAACAATGAGATTAGTTTATGATCAATTCAAGAATAAGCACAGCAGTTGATGCATTTTATATGTATTTGCCAGATGCCAAATACGTAACATGCAAAATGTCTCAGAACATTGTTTGTGGGCCAGGTTTCCCATTTACACCCTGGGAGCAACTGTATTTAGAATAATAAACCTCAATTACCTTTTCCGGAGAGCCTTTATAAAAAAAGAAAAATGTTGATGAAGACACATGGTAGTAAACATTAGTTTAGCAATATGCAATGCAGAAGATAAATAATAACATGGAAGCTTCTCAGTGGTACAGTACATACACTCAATTCTACATTATAAATTATAAATGCTTCTAGACAATTATATTATTCAGGATACTATTTATTGGTTTAATCATTTTTTTTTACAATAATTTTTTCAAGCAAATAAATAACATTGGGAACATATCATAATTTGCTGCTCATGTTTTAATTTCTGTGGTAACAACCATATGAGTTGAAGAAAAGTACATTTGTAATCTAGAAAAAGCTATATTCAATCCTGAGTATTAAATATTATATATATATCATCAAAACATTAAAACATTAAAACATCAAAACATTAAATGTATACTGTATTTAAATAAACTTCATGTTGTTGGTTGATTTACCACATAATAAACGCTTACACCAATCATGTTGGTACATTTTTCCCAGCGTTACCTTATTGATGTGAGCGGTTAGCCCTGAATCAAATTATCAGATTGGTTAATTTACCAATCAAACTACCACTCCTACCACAATGGCGACAGGCCCTACATAAGTGCCATGCCCTTTCTTAACACTTCCGTGATGGGACATGCTAATAAAGATATTGAGGATGAGCATCTGATAGAAAGAATGACGATACAGAAGCAACAGTTTTATTTTTCAACTAATATTGAAAGAGGATTATTCTTCAAGCAAGAAATATATGATCCATTGGTTTCAAGATTAATAAGGGCTCATTAAGGGACACGGATTGCATTGGTTGGAGTTAGAGGCTGAATCAGTCCACATTTAAAACCTTTGTTTTGATTTTTCGCATTACATTTTGTTCCACCTGTTCTTTTTTTCCCCCCTCTGGCCGTCTAGTGGCAAAGATTGGATTACTTTCTTACATTATTGGAATATTTGTTGGGGATTTTTATGGATGGGCATCTGGCCACTAGATTATCACAATAGAATAAGTCCTGGAGGTCATAGATAATAAAGATCTTAGAGGAGACGACAATAAAAAGGGAAAGGGGTTTTATTTGATCTTTAAGGGGTTACACTTGATTCCTCTCTCTCATTCTCCTCTCATATTCAAAACGTTTCTAAAACTTGTCGCTTTTTCCTCCGCAATATCACAAAGATACGCCCTTTCCTCTGTTACTCAACTGCTAAAACTCTGACTCAGGCCCTCATTCTCTCACGTCTCGATTACTGCAACCTCCTGCTGTCCGGCCTTCCTACCTCTCACCTGTCTCCCCTACAATCTATCCTAAACGCTGCTGCCAGAATCACTCTACTCTTTCCTAAATCTGTCTCCGCATCTCCCCTCCTGAAATCCCTCTCCTGGCTTCCGATTAAATCCCGTATCTCACACTCAATTCTCGTGCTCACTTTTAAAGCTTTACATTCTTCTGCCCCTCCTTACATCTCAGCCCTAATTTCTCGTTATGTACCATCCCAACTCTTGCGTTCTTCTCAAGGATGTCTTCTTTCTACCCCCTTTGTATCTAAAGCTCTCTCCCGCCTTAAACCTTTCTCACTTTCTGCCCCACACCTCTGGAATGCCCTTCCCCTCAATAGCCGACTAGCCCCCTCGCTATCCACCTTTAAGACTCACCTTAAGACACATCTGCTTAAAGAAGCATATGAATAGCACTGGATAATCATGGACACATGATACATAAAGCTTGGCCCCCTGCAGACGCACTTACTAGAATTCCCTCATACTGTCTCTGTACGTTCTCCCTATCTACCAATTAGATTGTAAGCTCCATGGAGCAGGGACTCCTTCCTTAATGTTACTTTTACAGTATGTCTGAAGCACTTATTCTCATGATCTGTTATTTATATTATTTGTTATTTATATGATATGTATTACTACTGTGAAGCGCTATGTACATTTATGGCGCTATATTAATAAAGACATACAATACAATACAATTAACTCATTTTGTGCCAATGATGCCTCTTTGACTCTCATTGAGAGGGCCTAGATGGAACTACAGTATTGGCACTCAAAATATTAATAACTCTATCTATCTATCTATCTATCTATCTATCTATCTATCTATATATATATATATACCACACTTATTAAGGTTATGGTGGGTAAAAAAGTGACAAAAACCCTCCACAGTAAAGCATATAGCAACTGTAAATATTACTATATATTCATTTGCATGTCTTAGACAGGTCTGCAACCCTGTCTTTCACCATTATCGCCCAGCACACAGCACTTCCACTGCAGCAACGGGATTCTGGGAAATGACATGCAAATGAGCACACGGTGCCACCTTTTATCTCAAGCTCACATTACATGAACATCCCTTAGCCAATGCATGCTGCTTTAGACACAGCTTTTAAGCAAGGGCTTGGGAGATGAAAAGTGATGAGGCGTGGTGGCTATTGGCCAGAAGCAGATTGTTTTTGTCCGGTAACTTCTGATGAATCTTGGTCAATAGTCTGTCTGCCTCTCTGTAGACTATAGTGTCCAAAAAGATCACTTCACTGGTCGAATGGGTCATGGTGAAACGAATATTCGATGGGATTTTATTCAAGTAGTCCAAGAACTGGAAAAGTTCCCCCTCTGTGCCACCCCACAACATAAAGATGTCATCAATGTATCTCATATATTTAATAATATGAGTAGTATGGGGTGAATCACCAAGAATGTGTGTTTGCTCGTATTGGTCCATGTAGAGGTTTGCATACGATGTTGCCATATTGGACCCAATCGCTGTGCCCATTAGTTGGAGATTGAATTTTGTTTCAAACACCTCCTCCCTTATCTGTGGCTCTTATGATAATGTTTTTATTATTGCGTAATGATTTGAGGGCCTGTTGTTTCTCAGGTATGAGATTCGAGAAACTTCGTTTGTAATTCTTGACAAGTCCCTTGGTGTCTGCCTCCACCAGATTGATGAAGGTGGAGATGTTGGAGTTGTGGACTTGTGGGTCAAAGGTTCTGGCTGGACGAAACTGCCGTGTGAAATTATCACCTGAGGTCGTTGTTCGGGTGTCAGCAATGTCTTTGGAGAAAAAATCCCTCAAGCGTAAACGTCTATTGAGACGATATAAATCCACCTCCCAGTCAAAGGGATCTATGGTGTGCATCGGCACAAAGCTTAACCCCTTATTCAGGATAATGTGTTCTGCTGGTGAAAGTGTGTATCCTGAGATATTGAAAATCACCTCCTCTGCTGGCAACCCGGGGCCTCCGAGATTGCGCAACTCCTCCAGATATCACCCGGAAGTGAACCGAGTCACCAGCAGCTCCTGATATGAGGAATGGATGGTTTGACCTTAAGACAGGTCATCAATGCGTGGCGGCATATACAGAGTCTCTAGCAAAGTCCCGAGCATGGATAGGTAGGGTGTAGTGACTACCACTTCCTCACACTGCAACTCCCTATGCGTTTCTTCACACTTAGGTGATTTCATCAGGGGATAAATGACGGACATACGTCATTACTATTTATATTTGCATAAACAGATGAAAGAAAAGAAAATAGTTGCGCCAAACGTATTAAAATAGATTATAAACTTCAGTCCCACACAAAGTGTTAACCTGCTGCCAGAGTTTCTTGGAGGTGTTTCACCAACCTCTATATGTAACAGTCTGCGCTCTGGCCGCAGTGCTGGCCAAACTGGGATTGAGCTCCTACTCTTCTGTAGGTGTCGCTGCTTCTTCTCCTTTCCCAATGTAACATCTGGTATGTGCTAAGACGGGCTAACTAGGGAACACCCGTCTTAGCACATACCAGATGTTACATTGGGAAAGGAGAAGGCTGAATCAGCATGCAAGAAGGGAGATAGTCATCTTTGGTCTATTTTGAGGAGGAAAGAATACAACAAGAGATTGACAAAAGACCCACCAGAGAAGAAGCAGCGACACCTACATTGTTTTCAGGATACAAATAGTGCTGTTACCCCGGATGGATCAACGTCACTGAGGAAGCTAATTTGCAAAACGCGTCTGATGAACTTTGTACAACACAGGCCACCGTACAGAAGAGTAGGAGCTCAATCCCAGTTTGGCCAGCATTGCGGCCAGAGCGCATGCGCATGCACGGAAGGTGAGAGCTGAGACAAGGAGAGTGCAAAGCGAGAGGAAATCCGGTCTGTGCACGAGTACCGGAAGACCCACCTCTGCTGTTTACCAACCCTCCTGCAACAACACCAAACCAACTGGAGCAGAATCCATATTGACAGTTAAAGACTCTGGAAGACGGTCTGTGGAATCTGGAGACACCTCATCTCTATGCCATTATCTGTTGGCCGTTTGTGAGTTCCCAATCTCTTTTTAATATCGTTTGTTAATAAAACAGTTATACTATGTTCCCTTCTCTTTCCTAATTTTGAGGTATCACACAGAGGTCCTCCCTATCCCTACGGAAGATCCATTATCCCTATGTAAGTGTGTTCCTAATAGAAACCTATATATTTTTTATTGTACTCTAACTACTCCTGATTGTGGTCCCTTTCTCCATTTATATTACATGTGTCCCGGAGTCACAAGTGGAAACACGCGCCGGAGGATCCCCCCGCTCTTTAAGAATATTTGCATAAACCAATCAAACAAGAGCTTGGCTAATTATAAAATGAAAAGATATATTGATTACACATGGATTTCATTAAAATAAATGGCTATCTAAAACTGAAAATATATATCAATGAATTACCAATTGTAAATATATAAATATATAATTCTCTTTAAATCTACAGCATCAAATATATATATTGTTATAGAAATAAATTAGTAACTTATAAATGCATGAATTATGCATTATACATATAATCAGTAAAATAATCAATATGTATAGGTTTGTCGAACACTGTATATATATATATATATATAGGTATCAGAACCGTGTTATCCGAGCTTCAATAATTTATTAATAATAATAACAATTTCTTGTTCGGGACACTTAGCGGTGTCCTAAACAGAGATCAAAATTTTATGAGTCATTACTGACACAAGTGAAGTCTCTTCCCATGAGCGCTATAGGCCATGTCTGTACACACTTGCTATATGTATGCACACACAGCTGTCTCTTACACATACTAATACTCCTTATTTTGCCATCCCTATACACCTATAGGGACCACATAGTATCCACACACACTTTTAATTGTGCTACAATCTTTCACATTTCCACACCTACTCACACCATTTATATCCACTCCCACTCCACACACACCTTTTTTAAAGCACTGTATATACTGTGGGCTCTCCATTCATCTATTTTCACACAGATACACACACACACTCTTACATCACTTGCTTTCAGGAACCTTTTGACACCTCTAGCCATAAAACACATCCACACCGGGGGAAGGACTAGCACAGATAACATTCCAAGTGACACTGTTTTTAAGTATACCTTTTGCTTGCTTCATTCATTGTAACATCGCCGGAAGAAGAGATCAGTGTATCTCGAAAGCTCGCACAAATAAAAGCATTTCGTTAGCCACAGAACAGTATCATCTATTTATTTTTTGATTATTTATATATATATATATGTGTATGTGTGTGTGGTGTGTATATATATATGTGTGGTGTGTATATATATTTTTTTTTTGTTTGTTTGTTTTTTAAACTGCCATTGTGTGATATTGCCCAATCCGCAAACTCAAAGTTAGTTTCTGTTCAAGGTGTTTAAGATAGATTCCTTTTACAAAATAAAAGAACTATTTACTACAAGTCCCGAACAAATTCCTGGTTGAATGCTTTCACATAATGCATTGCCATGATAAATAGGATTCTTTGGGGTATATTGCCAAGATGTTAGGAATTAGGTAGATTTAGTGTTCTTCAATGTGAACATTTATTTCACAGTATTCATACAGAAGAGTAACTCATACAGAAAATTCTTACTGGCTGTAGGCCAGAACTCACTTGTTACAAGGAAGGAATGAGTTCACAAGTTCAGGAGAAAACTATGCAATATGCATTTCCTACATTTCCAGGGGTATGCATTTTTTGTGAGACAATTAGGAATGTGAAATCATTAAAAAGTCAGATACTTTTTAATATATTTTTAAAGAGGCAATCCAAGTGGGCGGTTGTTTTTGCAATTTTTTTTTTACATAGGATGGGAACAGGTGGTCTCCGGAGCTGAAACCCATTAATTTCAGCTTCGGGGACCCCCTGCTTCAAGAAATATTTACCTCCGTTGTGGGTGCCAGTAGACGTTGTGCTAGTTGGGATCATGTACAGTAATAGCCGCTGTTCAATGCTCCGGCACCCCACGGGCCAAAAGTAAGCCTTGACATCATCCGATGCAGCTTCCTATTGTCCCACATGAAGCTTTAAATTTACAGGAGATATCAGCACCCCCTCAGAGTTTAGTATTTCTTGAAGCAGGGGTTCCCAGAGCTGAAATGAATGGGGTTCATTCGCCCGCTTGGATTGCTCCTTCAAAGCACATAGTGTAGAGGCAAAAACAAAGTTGGTCTTGGAACGAACGCTTCAAATATGTTCAGAAAATACTATGATTAATACTGTTTATTTACAAAGTGCCAGCGTACTCTGCAGTACAATTCAAATGGGGGAGCAGAATGATAGCTATGACATAAACAGAAGTACGTACCAAATAAGGACAAACTAGCACAAACACATTCAAGAGTTAATTAGGACCCTGCTGGTGAGAAATTATAATCTAAAGGGAAAAAGGGGCAACATTGAAACAATTTGTCTTTTGACGAAAATATGCTATGTCTAGATTTTCACATTAAAGGTCTCCATGTATTTATTTTGGAAATTAAAATGTTTCAAATGAAAAAAAATGTATATATATTTCGAAAGAAAAAAAATATTTGTGAGCATTCAATCGTAAATTTAAGATTTTGTAGCATAATATTTCCTTCTACGATATATATAGATATATGTACTGTATGTCCTAGTCAGTCTGCACGTCAGCTGCCCAGTGTGGTTGTATGTCAAACTGAATTCAATCTGGTAAATTTGCCTGTGAGCAGGTCAGTGTCTAACAATGGTGCACTGCATCTGCCCATACTGTCATCACCTACAGTCCTCTGGAAGTGAATGTAATTGATCTTGAATGTTAATTTTGTTGGGGATAGTTAAATAGAGCATCACATTGTTAATAAACGGCATGGTTACATCTTTGTGTTCATCATTAGCCTTATGAAGTGGGAGGTATAGTTTTAAAGTTTAGTTTAAATTGACAAAAAAACTGATAACTCACCATATTATTTATGTACTCACAAAAATTAGTTACAAAACAAACAAAAAAAAAATATATATATTTATACACACACATACTGTATTTACTATGCAACTCCCTAATGAAGAGTGAAAGTAAGATTGTCCATCAGCATAAGATTTTAGTCTTAGATTTTTTTCCGCAAATAGGGGTATACTGCCATACTGGAAAAAAAAATGTTCAGACTAGAGATGGGCAGTTTTATCAGCACTGTGGTTCTATTTACATTCTTTTGGGGTCTATTTACTGATGTCCCTTGACTGTAAAACTGCTGCTAAACAAGGCAATAACAAACACACACACACACACACCATATGTATCATAAATCCATTTGAAATGAATGGGAGTTTGTCCTTGGATAAATCTGGTATAAATCTTTTGCACTGGGGTTGCCCCTGTTTTGCATCCTGGCGACATTAGTTACCGTTTCTTTTCCTTAGAGATGAATGTGGAAACAAAAATCCTTGCAGTTAAACCAAATGATAACTTACTTGTTTTGCCTGTCCATGCTTGCCAACCTAAGACTTTCCCATCGGGAATTAAGAAGATTCAGTTGTTCCTGAATTTCGTTTTCTTCATCATCTGAAAGTTTCCCAAAAGCTAATAGTTGACTTCCTGCTTGCAATACGTTGCCAACTCTTCCCTGGTGAGATGTTAATTCCATCATAAAGCCCTAAAAATGATAGAAAACATTTATAGCAGGAATACATGAAAACTGCTTCCTGTACAGATGTAGCCAGACTTGCTATTCTCTGTGCCACGTTTGCAAATGGCTGCCGGACCGCAGTGCCGCTGCGTGTGATTACATCCCCGGAAACAGAAAGCGGTCTGGGAGGATTAACTCTGCAGGGGTCCCTTCTTCGCAATTTGAGTTTAGGGGCTTATTATAGAAGCTCAGAATTTGTGATTGTTAAATGATTTGTCACAATTCGGAGTGACTAGAATAGGCCCCTTACTGTTTTCAGAGGCGAGGTTTGCTGGTCTGAGGTGCCAGGGACCATAAATCTTTCTACATCTCTAGTTCTCTATTAACTTCAGTAGAAAGCTGTAAGAACTGGGGAATCAATAGAATCTGGAGTGGTTTTCCTACTCGTCTGAATTTTTATTACACAGTGAGCTCCATCTTATAAGAAACTTCCTTGCTACAATGAAAATTCCGGTGAATAATCTATTCCATCTAGCATCTTAGTGCAGTTAACCTCTATATTAAACATAATGTGTATTTACACACCCACAGGGTGTACCTCCCCCAGTGTGCCAATGCAGAAGGAGTGTGGTACTAAAGGGGTTTCTCTGTGGCTGCGCGCAGATGGATGGAGAGTGGCTTGTGCAAAGCAGACCTGACTTTCCACCCAAGTTTTCTTTGTGTTACTGTTTTTCCTGTTTGTTAAGTTTTAAATGTTTATGGAAATATATATATATTTTTCAATGAAAAACAGTTTTGATATTGACTACATTTTATTGTTTTTTGTTTTTCTATTTGTTACACCTGCGCTGGGTGACACCTGCCAGACTGTGTCCTTATCTGCTATGAATATATATTGTAACTGCTGAGTAATGCTAGAAGCACCCTAGAGTAAAAGCTTACAGAAGGTAATTCTGCTGGGGGTCAGAAGTTATGACTAGACCAGTAATTTTCAACCGGAATACCATGGACAGCACTCCTCAGAGGTTCCACGGCAGCCAGGGGGGAGAGATGGGACAACTCTCCCAGCTGCCCCAGGCCCGGCAGCAGGGCAACAACCCACGTAGCAGTGACACAGCTCAGCAGAAGCAGCCACCCCGTGTTAGCTATCTTTCCTCTCCCTGCTTCTGCAGGTGCCGGCGTAAGCTTCCGGCTGACAGGAGGGAGAGTTTGGATCGGAAAAGAGTATGCTGTCAGTCCTAAAGGTGTGTGTGTGTAAGTGGGGGAGAGGGTGTGTGTGTAACTGTGTAAGTGAGAAGGGTAGAAGAAGTGTGCGTAAGTGTTTGTGTGAGGGGGAGTGTGTGTTTAAGTGAGAGGGGGAGTGTGTGTGTTTAATTAAGAGAGGGAGTGTGTGTAAAAAAGAAAGAGGGGGAGAATGAGCATAAGGGACAGCGTGTGAGAGGGAGAGGAGGGAGAGAGACAGGAGGCGAGGGGGAGGGGTGGAGAGATGGGGCGGGAGACAGGGGGCGAGAGACGGGGCGAGGATTTGGGCTCCCCAGAATTTCAAAATCAATTTCTGGGGTTCCCTAACCAAAAAATGATTTAAAACCAGTAGGCTAGAGCATGAGCTTTACACTTTAGACCAATTGTTAGATTGTAAAACATTATAGTTTAATTAAGCTGTGGCTTTCTTCAATAAAATGTATAGTTGTCTGTATTTTACTTTGGGTGGTGTATTTCCGCGGTCACTACAGCATAAAACTTGTATTATTGTTACATTAAACTACAGCAACTGTAACTGTTTAAAATTGGCAGTTCATATCCCAAAGGACATGTTAGTGACCTGTTTAAGAGGTTAAATCTGTGTGATTGGTACTTTTTTTTTGTTTGCAAAATCTAACAACTATAAGTGTTTTATATTTTTTATTACACTTATGTAAAGATATAGGGTCTTATTCACTAAGTTTCGATAAGTGCATTAATGTACTATAAGTGCCCTTTTTGACACACTAAAATTGCTTTTTATTGAGCTATAACACTTTGGCTATAACAAGTAGTGCGGTAGATGACAAAATGCCCAAACGCGCATTTTTTTGCCAGCAACTGCTATTCAATAAACTTTGATATGCATATCATACTATAAAAACTTGCATTCTTTTCTCGCAACCCAAAGGGTGACAAGATCAGAATTGTGATTTGCATATCGAGGAGTTCCTTTTATTTTGACAGTATAGGATTGATATCGGGGTTTCCGGGGGACTACGAAGATCACCCACATATTTATTTCAGTTCCGGAGGCTTATGGATTCAATCCTATGTAATAAAAATAAAATTACAGCCAGTTTCATTAACTTAGTGGCTAACCGCTAAGGTAATGAAGAAGTTAAATAGCAGGCACTGATTTGTTGTTGGTTCAGGGGGTGGATGAAGCTTGTAGTTGCCCCAGGTTGGGTATTTAGACAGCGCAGAAGTGTTGCAGTAGACGTTAACCCAATTAATTACCTTAGCAGTTACAACCGCTAAGGTAATGAAAGGGTTAAATACAATCCCACAAGGCCTAGACACTATCCTGGGGCAACTACTACCTTCAACCACCCCCTGTACCAACAACACCAAGCCGGAATAGCACTTTTCCCCATTCAAAAAAATATTACAGTGCAATACACTAAAAAAATACAACATCCCCTCCCCCCAACACACAGTACAATAATGGGCAAAATGCCTATTATCCAGATATGGATAATAGCACATTTGCCTATTAAAAATAAAACATTAGCCAGCCAGCACAAAGTGAATTAAAGTTCTACCTGTACATACCCTGCCAGGATGAAGGCCATCCTAGGAGGGTTGTTGCATTTTTATGTTTCTTGGGGGTAGAGGGGGTAGTTGGCCCAGGGTGGGTGGCTAGCCTTACCACCTGGGTAGTGGGCCAACTGAGGCCTTTAACTCGGGAAACAGGGGGTTCCCGAATCGGAAATGAATGCGGTTCAGCTCCGGAGATGCCCTGCTCCAATACTCTGTTATTAAAATTAACATTAAATCTGCGTGACCCCCTGTAAGAGCTGTACAGGGAGATGCAGCTCCCTCTGTGCAGCTCTTCCAGGCTGCAGTTTAAGCAAACACAAGTAGTGCTATAAGTATTGGGGGTGGGGGGGGAGGGAAACAACACAAAGCAGAGCGACGTTGCATTTTTTTACCGAACTATAAAAAAACATGTGATTTTTCTTAGTGAATACCGTTTTGACACAGATTTCTTATAGTACGGTTAGATAATGCAAACCCACTCGGCAATGCAATGAACTTATCAAAGTTTAGTGAATAGGCCCCATAGAGCTGGTGTGGTTAGTTTTGTTTTCCTCACCTCTCATCTTTATTGGCCTTTTAATAACAGGTTGGGATAAGGATAAAGAAAACTCTTGATGGACAAACACTCTTCCATTCAAATAATCTACAAATCAATAAACAGCTATAAATTTTTATTTTTTTGCTTTTATTATGCTTAGATTTGTTTGAGTAAATTAAATTCTGCACAAAAGGTTGTTTATTGTCTGGCTATGTACATGAACCTTCAATTAATTGACATACCTCATGAGTATGGAACTGTTTTTTTACTTCTTCTACATCTCCAGAAAGGGCCCCTTGACTTCGTAAAACATCCTCAGCAGAAAGTAGCCAAGTGAGTACTTCTTCCAATGAAGTTTGATAACTTTCTAAATCCACTTCTGGTTGCATCAGAAAACTGCCAAATCGTCTGTCATCTAAGCCTTCCAATTGTTGCTAAGCAAGGAATATTGAAAGAAAAAGAAATTTACATAACATTTTTAGTTCTATCTATCACAAAAATAGTCATGATGTTATATACAATCAATGTATTCAAGCTTCTTTTAAGTAACAACATCTGCACTTTTATCCTTTTCACTTAAATATTTACTATTGCAAACACACTTGCAGATATGTACATGAAAGCTACTGTAGTGGCATTCCATCTGTTTTTACAGCAAATAAAAATACCACTTGTGGGTACATTTGCATGTCTCAGACAGGTCTGCAACTCTCTTTCCCCACAGTGCTTGCTTTACACTGTAGTCAAGGATTCTGGGTAATTACATGTTTGTACAAATTTCAGTAACATGCAATAGTCCTGCAATAATTTCAAAGACATCACAAAAGATTTGTTTGAGCAAATAAATTAAGTTATAATGTTGTACATTTCAATATTTGGAAAAAGCATATTACTGGAACAAAAATAATTTGTTAGAAGTTATTAATAAAATGTTATTGTGATAACATGGTTTGGGATAACTTATTTAGAGGGGTTAATGTACATTCAATGACTGCAGGGGATTTGAATTGAGAACCTGAAAGACAGGTGAAGCAGAATATGGTATGGTGATTTATAAACAAGGATATGCTTTAAATCCATTTTTTATTTGAGGTGGCCTCTTAAACCTCAAACAAATGAAAAATATAGACTTTATTAAGGAAGGAAGGAAGGAGAACCTATAATAAGCAGAGTAGGAAACCTCATAGGATTCTCATAAAAGGTGCCATTCCATATACTGTAGGACCAAACAATGGGATCACAGTGATGTGTGGGATCGTTTAAGATAAGGAGATTAACACTTTCTTTTAAAAGTGCCTGTCATGAACGTCACACCTGTGATCACGCAATGTGTGTATGTCACAAGGGTTAATAAACACAGCTATCTAGCCAACTCATTAATCTCCCTGCAGGGCTAAAAAAAAATGTGTAATATCTCCTCTCAATCCCCACAAATATAACCTTAAATTGCTGCCACTACCAAAAATAGTTCCAGGCATTACTGTACCTGCAGAGTTTTCTGTCTCTGTTTACTAAGAAAAATATGTAATTAACACACAAATACCTATTGTAGCAAATGTGTCCAAAAGGGCAATTACTCTCTTCAAAGCATGCAAAGTTCAATTAGGGCCTATAAACAATACTTATTAAATCTAAAATGTAATATACAAAACTATTAGTTAGCTTAGTTAAAAAAAAAATAATGTTACAAGAAACATACACTACAATAAAGTTTCTTAAAATAACATGGAAAGAAAAACGGAGAACCTGCAGTATACATTACCAACGCACAACATCAGTACTCTCCCAAAAGAGGTCTTTGGGGCATGGTAGATGAGAATGTCTAGTTGACATAAGAACACACCTCTTGTTGAATTCCCAATTCATATTTCAAATACATAGGTTTTATCCTGATAGCCACTGCATTGGAAACTGAACCTAATAATTTGTCTGAGTGTCTATTGAAAAGGTATTTTTGGCATACCGTTTCACTATTATTTGATTTACTTTTTAATTACTGCTACACTCACAATCGGTAATATATGTTTTAAGTAAACACTATTAAAAGTTATATTTTATACTAATAGTGGTGTGCATATAAGTGAATTTCTCTTTGGGCACGCACTCTTCATTAAAATGCAGATTGGCTCTTGATTAATTTAAGAAAGCTAAAGGTAACTTTGTTTTTATCCAGGAGACACTTTAAAATGTCTAAACATCTCAGTTTGACGAATAATGTTTTCTCTATACAATTTTTAGCCTGTCCAAAATTTCTGAGGTGGCTATACTGGTACATAAAATTGTCCATTTTACCCTTCAGGATATATTCAGTGATAAAGAGGTTGGCTATATCATTACTAATGGTAAAGTGGCTTTTAGTGTTATTACATTTGCTAATGTTTATGTATCCTGCCCTGAGTAACCAGCTATTTGGACAGATTGTTCACACACTTTAGATAGGCTAAGTGAGTACGCATTGTCCTAGAAGTCAACTTCAACGTCCCATTATAGTCGCATCAGGTAAAATCCAAGACCCAAGTGGCAAGTATTAAAAAACTACAGCGGTTAATGTAGTTAATGCACACACAAAAACATCTTAAATATTGCATGTTTTTAGGAAATAAAACATGTATTGTGTACAATGGCACTGTGTTTAATCTTGCTGTAACTATTGCAGTAGTGCAGTAGTGTTAGCACATGTAATAACGTCTTCTATATCTGTACCCTAGCTATCTCTAAACACTTACAACTTTGTAGAAAGCATTCAATATAAATTAGACTGAGATATCTGGGTGAGAGGAATTATATATTTTGACAATGTCAGGACACCAATCATTTCATGGAGCCTCTTTTTTTTATAAATCCCCTTGTATGAATTTATTGTTGGATGAAGAAAAAATGTTTAGCAGGGTCAACTGGAATTCTATGTTAAAGATTTGGGAATTTTACCCTCAGATCCATTCTCTTTGCCAATAATATTTTACTTACTACCTCCAATCGTCTAACATTGTTATCCAATTTATTTTTATAAATTCAATAGATTTGGGGAGTTATCTGGTTTAAAAGTCATATTCAATCAATCAGAAGCTTTGCATTTCAATGGAAGAGGAGAAGTAAAAAATATCTTGGAATTAATATCTCCATTGCTTACTAAGATCTACATGTATTTAATTTTACAAAGTGATTTTTCTCTTGGAATAGCAATATATATTCTGGTTAAGCTGGATTTCAGCAGTAAAAGTGAATATCCTTTCTAGACTCCTTTACTAGTTTCAATCTCTGCCAAGCCAGATAATTACCTTGAGGATATCCAGAAAGAAATAGGTTGATTTAAGGTAAATAGGTAAACACTAGGGTAAAGTGGGGGGAGGGGAAGGGGAAGAGAACCCTCGCAACTGCTAAATCTATATTCTCCGAGGTGCTACTATCTGGGGTGAGTAATGAATTGATACTCTGGGTAGAATAGAACCCCAATGGAGAGCACTCTGCAGATGCACAATATACAGGGGACAGGAATAGGGTGTATATAGTGATGAGTGAATTGTGCACGTTAAAACACTTTATTAGAGTCTTGACTCAAGGTTAAAATACAGACGCTAAATACCAAAATAAGTGAGACTCATGTGAGCCAAAAAAGCGCAGCGAAAGTAAAATATATGTGCCAGGTCTCACGTTGGAGTGTAAGCTAATATCCCTGATGATATGTGCGGGTTACAGCTTGGTGGTATCAAAACCCCATTGGAATCTGTGAGTGTAGTGTTCAAACACAGACACAGCCACTAGTGGCTGAATATATACACGTTCCGGGTAGTGGTATGTGTGATAGTAGTCTTAATCACACAATATACACAGGTTGGTACACCAAGTGAGTGTGATAATAGTCTTAATCACACAATATACACAGGTAGGTACATCAGGTGGGTGCACATATAGTATACACGGTGGAGTATAGCAGGTAAGTATATCTGCTTCTGTGCTCCTGATCAGCAGGTCACTTCTGTGTTGCCTGTGTAATGCTGCAAGTCTAAATGCTGCAGCAATATTAAGAGCACTCACACATACTCTCTAACCACTACCGTTTTGCAGCTGTCATAGGGGGTGTATCTGCAACAAATTAGGAGATCGTGCATCCAATGGGTGGAAAAAATAAAATTGTAGTACACAAGTAGTGTCTACATACACTCAGAACCATAAAAGCGTGAGGAGCTGGTCACATAAAAAACGAACAGAGATCGTGGTAATGCTCAGTGGCTATGCATACATGGGCTAATGCTCCGTTACTCAATAAACCCACAGTCTCTGCTCGCGTGAATTAGGTAGAGATATAGTCTTTCATGCTAACTCTCTGTATGGGAGTTAGTTTGGGTGCAGGACACGCTCCGATGACGAGCGTTAGTCCCGCCCCCTTGACGTAATGACGTCACTGCCGACGTACGTTTCGCTTAGGCAAAAGCTTTCTCAAGGCTGGGCGGGGCATAGGTACTGCCCCCACCTTTTATTAAGGAGCGTGAGCTCTGATAGGTTGCTCATGTCCCTATTCTGGTATGCCAGTTAGGTACTTAGCGTACGTAGGATAAAGGTTAGGTTCAGAGTCCTGAGTTAAAATAGACTGCTGCCCCTAGTGTCCATGACGGTAATGGGATATGGTGAGTGAATCCCTTTATCTTAATAGACTCTGTGTCATGCTTATAGGGGCTGCATAGGCTGGCAGTTGTACACACAGGGGTGTGGAGGATGACAGTAAGGAGGTGTGGGGTACTTCAATATGATCTATGATCACTGAATTGTGGAAATGCCCTCACAGCATGGCACTTGTGGACCTAGGGGCTACTTCTACACTCTATATAAATGGACTATAGACAAAGCCCTCATTTAGCCCCCTTGGGCTCAGGGTCTGTAGGGTGTAGATCCACCGGGACTCTTTTTTTAAAAGCTCTTGGTCCCAGTTCCCTTTACGGATGCCCATGGACAGTTGGTCTATGCCCTTGAAGGTGAGTACCGTGTGGTCTCCCTGGTGCTGCTCGTTGACGTGCCTCGCCACCGGGGTGTCCACACCATTTCTGATGTTACCCAAATGTTCAAGGACCCTGATCCTGAATGGGCGCCTGGTTTTCCCTATATATTTCATAGAGCAAACGCACTCTGCCATATAGATGACTCCTGGGGTTTTGCAGTTAATAAACTTGCGTATATTGAATTGTCGTGTGTTATCCCAGTTTTTGAATGTTTTCGCATTAACTATGACCGAGCAAGCTTTGCAATTCTTACAGCTAAAGTTGCCTGCTGGTCTCATAGGGAGCCAGGTGGGGTTGACCGGGGCCTCAAAGTGGCTGTTAACCAACCTATCTCGTAAGTTTTTAGACCGACGGCTGGTCATTTCCGGATATGGTTTAAGCACTTCCTTGAGGTCCTCGTCAGCTCTAAGGATGTGCCAATGTCTGTTAAATGCACTCCTTGCTTTGGTCCACTGTTCATTATACGTGCCTATAAATCTGATAGTTTTTTCAGAAGTGATCTCCATTTTTTCTTTCAATAGATCCACCCTAGGGGTGTTTTTAGCTCTTTTATACGCCTTGTGGATCATATTCTTAGAGTACCCTCGTTCGAGGAATCTCTCCTTCATCAGTGAGGCCTGGTTTTCAAATTCCATATTGTCTGTGCAGTTTCGTTTTATTCGCAGGAACTGTCCCACGGGGATGCCTTTAATAAGGTTTGGTGGGTGATGGCTGGTAGCCCTTAGTATACTGTTTGTCGCAGTACTCTTTCTATAAATAGTACTGCCAATCAACCCATTTTCTCCAATTTGCACTGTGAGGTCAAGAAAATTAATTCTGTCAGGACCAATCTCATACGTCAATTTGAGATTGTGTGTGTTATTGTTCAGGCCATCGATGAAGGTCTTGAGGAGATCTAACGATCCTCTCCACATCAAGAACACATCATCGATGAACCTGTACCACATCTCAATATGGTCCGCAAAAATCTCATTCTGTTCACCAAAAACCACTTCTGCCTCCCACCAGCCCAGGTACAGATTGGCATAGGACGGGGCACATTTGGTCCCCATCGCTGTGCCCTGGGTCTGGTGGTACAGTTTATTATTGAAAATGAAGTAGTTCTTGGTGAGGACGAACTCCAAGAGTTTGACCAAAAAAGTGCTATGGTCCTTAAATGGCATCCCTCTCGCTCTCAGGAAATATGTAACAGCCTCTAGGCCCTTCGTGTGTGGTATAGAGGTGTATAGGCCCTCCACATCTAGTGACACTAGGATAGTATCTTGGGTCACCACAATATCATTCAGTTTATTCAGGATATCCTTCGTATCCCTGAGGTGGGATGGGAGGGCTGTTACAAATGGTCTTAAAACCTGGTCGATGTAGTTACTGGCATTTTCGGTTAAATTCCCAATGCCAGACACAATAGGGCGTCCTGGGGGTGGGTTCTGTTTCTTATGTATTTTGGGTAATGAGTAGAAGGTCGCAATCTTAGGGAACTGGACGAAGATAAAGTCCATCTCACTTTTTGTAATTAAATTACTCTGGAAAGCATCTGACAGAATCTTGTAGAGTGCTTTCTGATACTCTGGGGTGGGATCACTTGTAAGTACCTCATAACAAGTCCTGTCAGAGAGTAGGCATAAGTTCTCCGTAACATAATCCTCACTCCTCAGAATAACAAGATTACCCCCCTTGTCCGAGGGTTTTATAATGATTTCCCTATCTTTTTCCAGTTCCTTGAGGGCCATTTCCTCAGCTAGTGTTAGATTGCGGCTATCTATTGTCTGGGGGTGTCTAAATGTTTCTAGTTCTTTTAAAACCCTCGGACAAGGGGGGTAATCTTGTTATTCTGAGGAATGAGGATTATGTTACGGAGAACTTACGCCTACTCTCTGACAGGACTTGTTATGAGGTACTTACAAGTGATCCCACCCCAGAGTATCAGAAAGCACTCTACAAGATTCTGTCAGATGCTTTCCAGAGTAATTTAATTACAAAAAGTGAGATGGACTTTATCTTCGTCCAGTTCCCTAAGATTGCGACCTTCTACTCATTACCCAAAATACATAAGAAACAGAACCCACCCCCAGGACGCCCTATTGTGTCTGGCATTGGGAATTTAACCGAAAATGCCAGTAACTACATCGACCAGGTTTTAAGACCATTTGTAACAGCCCTCCCATCCCACCTCAGGGATACGAAGGATATCCTGAATAAACTGAATGATATTGTGGTGACCCAAGATACTATCCTAGTGTCACTAGATGTGGAGGGCCTATACACCTCTATACCACACACGAAGGGCCTAGAGGCTGTTACATATTTCCTGAGAGCGAGAGGGATGCCATTTAAGGACCATAGCACTTTTTTGGTCAAACTCCTGGAGTTCGTCCTCACCAAGAACTACTTCATTTTCAATAATAAACTGTACCACCAGACCCAGGGCACAGCGATGGGGACCAAATGTGCCCCGTCCTATGCCAATCTGTACCTGGGCTGGTGGGAGGCAGAAGTGGTTTTTGGTGAACAGAATGAGATTTTTGCGGACCATATTGAGATGTGGTACAGGTTCATCGATGATGTGTTCTTGATGTGGAGAGGATCGTTAGATCTCCTCAAGACCTTCATCGATGGCCTGAACAATAACACACACAATCTCAAATTGACGTATGAGATTGGTCCTGACAGAATTAATTTTCTTGACCTCACAGTGCAAATTGGAGAAAATGGGTTGATTGGCAGTACTATTTATAGAAAGAGTACTGCGACAAACAGTATACTAAGGGCTACCAGCCATCACCCACCAAACCTTATTAAAGGCATCCCCGTGGGACAGTTCCTGCGAATAAAACGAAACTGCACAGACAATATGGAATTTGAAAACCAGGCCTCACTGATGAAGGAGAGATTTCTCGAACGAGGGTACTCTAAGAATATGATCCACAAGGCGTATAAAAGAGCTAAAAACACCCCTAGGGTGGATCTATTGAAAGAAAAAATGGAGATCACTTCTGAAAAAACTATCAGATTTATAGGCACGTATAATGAACAGTGGACCAAAGCAAGGAGTGCATTTAACAGACATTGGCACATCCTTAGAGCTGACGAGGACCTCAAGGAAGTGCTTAAACCATATCCGGAAATGACCAGCCGTCGGTCTAAAAACTTACGAGATAGGTTGGTTAACAGCCACTTTGAGGCCCCGGTCAACCCCACCTGGCTCCCTATGAGACCAGCAGGCAACTTTAGCTGTAAGAATTGCAAAGCTTGCTTGGTCATAGTTAATGCGAAAACATTCAAAAACTGGGATAACACACGACAATTCAATATACGCAAGTTTATTAACTGCAAAACCCCAGGAGTCATCTATATGGCAGAGTGCGTTTGCTCTATGAAATATATAGGGAAAACCAGGCGCCCATTCAGGATCAGGGTCCTTGAACATTTGGGTAACATCAGAAATGGTGTGGACACCCCGGTGGCGAGGCACGTCAACGAGCAGCACCAGGGAGACCACACGGTACTCACCTTCAAGGGCATAGACCAACTGTCCATGGGCATCCGTAAAGGGAACTGGGACCAAGAGCTTTTAAAAAAAGAGTCCCGGTGGATCTACACCCTACAGACCCTGAGCCCAAGGGGGCTAAATGAGGGCTTTGTCTATAGTCCATTTATATAGAGTGTAGAAGTAGCCCCTAGGTCCACAAGTGCCATGCTGTGAGGGCATTTCCACAATTCAGTGATCATAGATCATATTGAAGTACCCCACACCTCCTTACTGTCATCCTCCACACCCCTGTGTGTACAACTGCCAGCCTATGCAGCCCCTATAAGCATGACACAGAGTCTATTAAGATAAAGGGATTCACTCACCATATCCCATTACCGTCATGGACACTAGGGGCAGCAGTCTATTTTAACTCAGGACTCTGAACCTAACCTTTATCCTACGTACGCTAAGTACCTAACTGGCATACCAGAATAGGGACATGAGCAACCTATCAGAGCTCACGCTCCTTAATAAAAGGTGGGGGCAGTACCCATGCCCCGCCCAGCCTTGAGAAAGCTTTTGCCTAAGCGAAACGTACGTCGGCAGTGACGTCATTACGTCAAGGGGGCGGGACTAACGCTCGTGATCGGAGCGTGTCCTGCACCCAAACTAACTCCCATACAGAGAGTTAGCATGAAAGACTATATCTCTACCTAATTCACGCGAGCAGAGACTGTGGGTTTATTGAGTAACGGAGCATTAGCCCATGTATGCATAGCCACTGAGCATTACCACGATCTCTGTTCGTTTTTTATGTGACCAGCTCCTCACGCTTTTATGGTTCTGAGTGTATGTAGACACTACTTGTGTACTACAATTTTATTTTTTCCACCCATTGGATGCACGATCTCCTAATTTGTTGCAGATACACCCCCTATGACAGCTGCAAAACGGTAGTGGTTAGAGAGTATGTGTGAGTGCTCTTAATATTGCTGCAGCATTTAGACTTGCAGCATTACACAGGCAACACAGAAGTGACCTGCTGATCAGGAGCACAGAAGCAGATATACTTACCTGCTATACTCCACCGTGTATACTATATGTGCACCCACCTGATGTACCTACCTGTGTATATTGTGTGATTAAGACTATTATCACACTCACTTGGTGTACCAACCTGTGTATATTGTGTGATTAAGACAACTATCACACATACCACTACCCGGAACGTGTATATATTCAGCCACTAGTGGCTGTGTCTGTGTTTGAACACTACACTCACAGATTCCAATGGGGTTTTGATACCACCAAGCTGTAACCCGCACATATCATCAGGGATATTAGCTTACACTCCAACGTGAGACCTGGCACATATATTTTACTTTCGCTGCGCTTTTTTGGCTCACATGAGTCTCACTTATTTTGGTATTTAGCATCTGTATTTTAACCTTGAGTCAAGACTCTAATAAAGTGTTTTAACGTGCACAATTCACTCATCACTATATACACCCTATTCCTGTCCCCTGTATATTGTGCATCTGCAGAGTACTCTCCATTGGGGTTCTATTCTACCCACAGTATCAATGATTTAAGGTAAAACCTATGGTTAAACATTCCATTTAATGTGTAGTTTATCAGTATGAATGGTGGCCTATCGAGTGCTGACATTCAAAGATACTATCTGGTGGTAAGATGTTATCAATTCATATGGTGGTATCTCCCTAGGGGTACCAACAAGTGAACCTCGTGTGGAGCCTCCTAGAACCAATCTCTAAAAGAGACATCCTATGGTTCCCTCTGAGAACCAGAAACTACTTGGCCAAAATTCATCCTGTAATCTCTCTCACAAGCAAAATTTGGTCATCCTAAATAGTATGAAGAGGGGTCTCAAGGATTTTAAATCTCCAATGGTTTCCCTGTTTAATAGTGCAGCTTTCTAACTGGGCCTTATACTCTCATCATTCTCAGTATGGACGAGAAAAAATATTTACTACGTCCAAGATTTGTTTAAGAATGAATCCTTAATGTCTTTTGAAATATAATCAACCCTAGAGCAGCCTTGTTAATACATTATCCCAAGTTATATATCTGTGTATAGTAATTTCTTATGCATTTGTGATTACTGCGTGTTTTTTCATGGGACTCATTGTATGCTTGGGCCACGAACAATGGTTGAGTGGCAAGCATACAGTGAGTTATGCACTAGCCTTTGTGTGGGGCCAGGTGCATGGTCTCTAAACAATGGTGAGGTGGGGAAGGGTGGGCCCTTCTTCTGGAGAGTTACATACTCTAAAAGTAGAGCATTGTTCTCTTCCCGACAGCCACGTGTCTACTCCTGCTGGAGGTACAGGATGGAACTTGTGACAAACGGCTCTCTTTGTGTAACGCTGCCGTTTGCTCAGGCTCTTCACGACGCAGTCTTCTAGGGTTTAATTTGTAGGAAAGGACAAACACGTGTATACATACACAAGAGGCACTCAGCCCTCAACCTTCAGCGGTTTATTTTTCCACAAGCCACTTAAACCATGGGTACACTGTGCCTTTAAGAAAACAAATTCATAAAATAAAAACATATTCCCTATACGGAAACTAACTAAACTTTGCTGTGGCCCAGCCCAAAACATATACTATCATATGCAACTAAGCAGTCTTTTAACATTGCAGAGTCTAATTGATTGCTTATCTGTATTGTAGGGGATTCCTATTCCAGGGTCTCTGTGTAGCTCCAACAGCAAACAGAAACACCGGTGCCGGGGAGAAGGCTGTGTCCAGTCTGTGGAAATATTTATCCTGGGTGGGGTTCCCATCTGGTCCCAGCAGCTGTGCTTCCTGCAGGGCTGAGGAACCAGAACAGCCAGAGTCCTTCCTGGCTTGGAGAAAATCAATCTTCCACTTGCTGGAGAAAGGCAGTCTATCTTGTGCAGGGTATTTCCTGCCTTTTAAACCTTCACTTAGGAGTGCTGTCTTAATTAGTACCAGGTGAAGCAAACTGAAAAAAAGAAAAACCGGCGCCAAAAAAGTACAAAAATCAAACCGAGTGGGTATAGGATCCAAATGGCAAGTCCTTGAGATGATGTATTAGGATGATTCTCACCTCGACGGGATATATGTGGAAAAAAAGAAAAAGAAGAAGAAAAGAAAACAATAATGGTGCAGTAAATAAACACTGGGGGGGATGTGTGGACCAAGACTAACAACAAATTACATACAAGACATACAAACGTAAAACACTAGCACAGGTATATATTTAATAAAAAGCAAATTTATTGGGGTGTGAAATGTGCATAAACCGCATCCGGAGGGGTAAAATTACAACCCTACTCACAAGATGCTGGATAAGTCAAGGCAACGGACTGGATGCATGCAGCTGGGCTCGCAAGATGGCGACCGGAGCTCCCTGCTTGGCGTCCACACGTGACCAGGATGGAAGGCAGATGACTCAGATGACGGGGCCTCTAGGCGGACGTGACGTCTCTTCCGCTGTAGTCCCACCACGAGCTCCGATCCTCCTCAGCAACCGCGATATCACCGTGACCGGGTTGGAGCACTTCATAAACTGCAGATTTCTCCTTGTAGGACTGCAGACTTCACCACGCTAAAAACACTCTAAGAACTCGAAACTTCCTGACGCGTTTCGTACGCATGCGCGTACTTCTTCAAGGGATGTGCTTGCCTTATAGTCTCTATGGTATATATACCATCAGTCCAAAGTCCTGATTGGTTGGTTAAACAATTATATTAACCCCATGTTTGACTAAACAAGGCAGTACATAAAGAAAGACCTATGCTAAACAACATACAAAACAAACATGAAACATTGAATGGGATGACATAAAAACAGTAAAAACTTTTTTAAAAAAACACATAAAAATGTAAAGAGGCAGAAACATGAATTATTGAAAATAACTTAACGAGGATTATAAAAAGGCTTTGAGTTCAAAGTCGATATTCATTCCTTTTGGGGAGAGAGTTTTTAGTTCATATATCCAGTAAGTTTCACGCATACTAGCTTGCTGGAGTCTACTCCCCCCTCTGGGATTAATATCAACCTGCTCAATTGCCTGGCAAATGAGACCCTTTGGATTTTTATCATGGCACAGGGAAAAATGATGCGAAACACTATGTGTCACCAAGCCCCTCTTGATGTTGTAGATATGCTCATAAACACGTCTTTGGAAAGTTCTCCCTGTTCTGCCCACATACTGTAAGCCACAAGGGCATTGTAATAGATATATAACATACACAGAGTGGCAGTTGATGAAATTATGTATAGGGTAACTCCTATTCGTGACGTTAGATGTAAATTTTCTAGTGGTTTTACTAAATGAGCATGCTACGCACTTAGCACAGGTAAAGAAACCTTTTAAACTCCCTCCTAGTTTCTGTTTTTTTTGTTTTACCGGACAGCTGGGGGCTAGTTTAGATTTCAAGTTATTAGCCTTTGAAAATATAATATTAGCTTTTTTTGGAAGGATATCTGCTAATACTTCGTCTTGTAATAAAATAGGCCAGTATTTGTTTATAATTTGTTTAATTTTTGGCGCCATCTCATTGTATTGAGTGATGAACGCTACCTGATTTTGACATCTATTTAATGTTTTCTTTTTTTTGTTATCAAACTGAAGCAAAGTATCCCTGTTGATCTTATTAACCTGATTCAAAGCCTCATTTAATTCAAACTCTTGATATTTTCTATTAATAAATTTTTGTTTTAAATCCTCTGCCTGCTTCTTAAAAATCTCTTCTTCGGAACAGTTACGTTTAAGACGCACCAGTTGGCCCTTTGGGATATTTCGCAGCCACTGCGGATTGTGATGACTATCAGCGCGCACATAGTTATTTGCCTGCACAGGCTTAAAGAAAGTTTTAGTGTGCAATATATCATCTTTGACATATATGTGAAGGTCCAAAAAATCAATATGTTCAGTGCTAAAACTACAAGTGAACTTAAGATTAAGGTGATTGTGATTTAAATACATGCAAAAATCATTTAAGGAGTCTTGAGTGCCTGACCAAATAAAGATCACATCATCAATGTAGCGCCGCCAGAGCACCAGGTTTGCTCCTAGAGGACAGTTATTCCAAATAAACTCCTCCTCCCAACTGTCCATAAATAAGTTGGCATAACTAGGAGCAAACCTCGTGCCCATAGCGGTACCACATTTCTGAATGTAATAGTGAGAATTAAAAGTGAAATAATTATGTGTCAAAATAAACCATATACTCTCCATCAAAAAATCCCTTTTGGTGCGTGAATAGCCACTGGAATGTTCCAATTTGCGAGACACGGCCTGACATCCTTGATGATGGTCAATGACTGTATATAAAGATGTGACATCAGCCGTGGCGAGAATGTAACCATGCTGCCATTTAAGATCTTTTAAAATTTGTAGTGTGTGTGTCGTGTCTCGCAAATAGGATCTACCACCAGTGACTAGGGGTTGCAGATGGTGGTCTATAAATTGTGAAAGATTGGAAGTAAGTGAAGAAATACCAGAGATGATAGGTCTCCCCGGTGGTGCAGTTAAGTTTTTGTGAATCTTGGGTATAAAGTAAAATAACGGTGTGCGTGGAAACTGAACTGTCAAAAATTTGAACTCATCTTCACATATTGCCCCGCTGTCTATACCAGAAGTCAGCAATTCTCCCAGTTCGGCTTTGAAATGCACCAAAGGGTCACTGGTAAGGGGGAGGTATGTGGTCTTATCTCCCAGTAATCTCATGGACTCTTCTAAATAATATTCTTTGTCCATGACCACAATACCTCCACCCTTATCTGCCGATTTAATAACAATAGAGTCATTATTCTCTAGATTTTTAACTGCCTCTTTTTCTTTAATGTTAAAATTATCCTTTTTAATTTTATATGTTCTACTGACCCTCAAGAAAAGATTTTTAAAAAAGCATCCACCTTCTATCCTAAGTTCGCGCAAGGACATCTAGTTAGCTCCTTTGTTGAGATGGTCAGCATGGATTTAGAGAATTCATGTAGAACATATAAAATTAAAAAGGATAATTTTAACATTAAAGAAAAAGAGGCAGTTAAAAATCTAGAGAATAATGACTCTATTGTTATTAAATCGGCAGATAAGGGTGGAGGTATTGTGGTCATGGACAAAGAATATTATTTAGAAGAGTCCATGAGATTACTGGGAGATAAGACCACATACCTCCCCCTTACCAGTGACCCTTTGGTGCATTTCAAAGCCGAACTGGGAGAATTGCTGACTTCTGGTATAGACAGCGGGGCAATATGTGAAGATGAGTTCAAATTTTTGACAGTTCAGTTTCCACGCACACCGTTATTTTACTTTATACCCAAGATTCACAAAAACTTAACTGCACCACCGGGGAGACCTATCATCTCTGGTATTTCTTCACTTACTTCCAATCTTTCACAATTTATAGACCACCATCTGCAACCCCTAGTCACTGGTGGTAGATCCTATTTGCGAGACACGACACACACACTACAAATTTTAAAAGATCTTAAATGGCAGCATGGTTACATTCTCGCCACGGCTGATGTCACATCTTTATATACAGTCATTGACCATCATCAAGGATGTCAGGCCGTGTCTCGCAAATTGGAACATTCCAGTGGCTATTCACGCACCAAAAGGGATTTTTTGATGGAGAGTATATGGTTTATTTTGACACATAATTATTTCACTTTTAATTCTCACTATTACATTCAGAAATGTGGTACCGCTATGGGCACGAGGTTTGCTCCTAGTTATGCCAACTTATTTATGGACAGTTGGGAGGAGGAGTTTATTTGGAATAACTGTCCTCTAGGAGCAAACCTGGTGCTCTGGCGGCGCTACATTGATGATGTGATCTTTATTTGGTCAGGCACTCAAGACTCCTTAAATGATTTTTGCATGTATTTAAATCACAATCACCTTAATCTTAAGTTCACTTGTAGTTTTAGCACTGAACATATTGATTTTTTGGACCTTCACATATATGTCAAAGATGATATATTGCACACTAAAACTTTCTTTAAGCCTGTGCAGGCAAATAACTATGTGCGCGCTGATAGTCATCACAATCCGCAGTGGCTGCGAAATATCCCAAAGGGCCAACTGGTGCGTCTTAAACGTAACTGTTCCGAAGAAGAGATTTTTAAGAAGCAGGCAGAGGATTTAAAACAAAAATTTATTAATAGAAAATATCAAGAGTTTGAATTAAATGAGGCTTTGAATCAGGTTAATAAGATCACCAGGGATACTTTGCTTCAGTTTGATAACAAAAAAAAGAAAACATTAAATAGATGTCAAAATCAGGTAGCGTTCATCACTCAATACAATGAGATGGCGCCAAAAATTAAACAAATTATAAACAAATACTGGCCTATTTTATTACAAGACGAAGTATTAGCAGATATCCTTCCAAAAAAAGCTAATATTATATTTTCAAAGGCTAATAACTTGAAATCTAAACTAGCCCCCAGCTGTCCGGTAAAACAAAAAAAACAGAAACTAGGAGGGAGTTTAAAAGGTTTCTTTACCTGTGCTAAGTGCGTAGCATGCTCATTTAGTAAAACCACTAGAAAATTTACATCTAACGTCACGAATAGGAGTTACCCTATACATAATTTCATCAACTGCCACTCTGTGTATGTTATATATCTATTACAATGCCCTTGTGGCTTACAGTATGTGGGCAGAACAGGGAGAACTTTCCAAAGACGTGTTTATGAGCATATCTACAACATCAAGAGGGGCTTGGTGACACATAGTGTTTCGCATCATTTTTTCCTGTGCCATGATAAAAATCCAAAGGGTCTCATTTGCCAGGCAATTGAGCAGGTTGATATTAATCCCAGAGGGGGGAGTAGACTCCAGCAAGCTAGTATGCGTGAAACTTACTGGATATATGAACTAAAAACTCTCTCCCCAAAAGGAATGAATATCGACTTTGAACTCAAAGCCTTTTTATAATCCTCGTTAAGTTATTTTCAATAATTCATGTTTCTGCCTCTTTACATTTTTATGTGTTTTTTTAAAAAAGTTTTTACTGTTTTTATGTCATCCCATTCAATGTTTCATGTTTGTTTTGTATGTTGTTTAGCATAGGTCTTTCTTTATGTACTGCCTTGTTTAGTCAAACATGGGGTTAATATAATTGTTTAACCAACCAATCAGGACTTTGGACTGATGGTATATATACCATAGAGACTATAAGGCAAGCACATCCCTTGAAGAAGTACGCGCATGCGTACGAAACGCGTCAGGAAGTTTCGAGTTCTTAGAGTGTTTTTAGCGTGGTGAAGTCTGCAGTCCTACAAGGAGAAATCTGCAGTTTATGAAGTGCTCCAACCCGGTCACGGTGATATCGCGGTTGCTGAGGAGGATCGGAGCTCGTGGTGGGACTACAGCGGAAGAGACGTCACGTCCGCCTAGAGGCCCCGTCATCTGAGTCATCTGCCTTCCATCCTGGTCACGTGTGGACGCCAAGCAGGGAGCTCCGGTCGCCATCTTGCGAGCCCAGCTGCATGCATCCAGTCCGTTGCCTTGACTTATCCAGCATCTTGTGAGTAGGGTTGTAATTTTGCCCCTCCGGATGCGGTTTATGCACATTTCACACCCCAATAAATTTGCTTTTTATTAAATATATACCTGTGCTAGTGTTTTACGTTTGTATGTCTTGTATGTAATTTGTTGTTAGTCTTGGTCCACACATCCCCCCCAGTGTTTATTTACTGCACCATTATTGTTTTCTTTTCTTCTTCTTTTTCTTTTTTTCCACATATATCCCGTCGAGGTGAGAATCATCCTAATACATCATCTCAAGGACTTGCCATTTGGATCCTATACCCACTCGGTTTGATTTTTGTACTTTTTTGGCGCCGGTTTTTCTTTTTTTCATCATGTCACTCTGATTGGTTGTACCACCAGTCACTTACCTGGCTGCCTATATATAAGTATTATTTTATTTGTTTTGCCATTAGCGCTGTTTTGCACCTATCCTTTTTTCTAGGTGAAGCAACCTCCCATAGAGGAATTTAACCTCCTGTACACTGGAACCTATCCACTCTGCTAGCTCTCAAGTCCATAAGGACCGTGACTCTGTCACAAACTGTAATTAGGAACCAAGATTTGGGTACTAGCCCCGTCAACTGTATTCCCATTGGTTAGTTCCAATTTCACATGCTTCCAGCCCCACGCCTACTAAGTCTGTCCTTAGGTGCTGTAACCACCCTTGGTCCTTATTGGTCCATCTGATCGAGCCCCAAAGCTCATGTTTGGCTCAGCGGTGGACAGGTCTCTGCTGATTGGTTGGCACCCAGTTCTCTATGATTTCAGATGGAGGCTGTGGTTCTTTACAAGCCGGTCCATGCTCCATTGTTATCCATAATTGGTCGTGGTGACTAAAGAGGCACTGGAAAGGGAACTGTGGACAAGAGGTGGCTATCCTGAATTACTGGGATTAGTGTACGGAAGGCTCAAGGTGGTATAAAGGGGAAGATAGCTTTGGCAGCACATTGAACCTAGTGAACAAGGAGTCTCCTCCTGTTTACGAGTTTGTGTTGAGTCATTGCCTTGTTTTCTGCCTTGCGTTGCTCCCTGTTGACTCCAGCCAGAATAAATTATCGTTTATTTAACTCTCTCATTCTGCCTGGTGTTTGCCATCCCTGTGAATGTCTGGTCTACCGTGACATCCACTATTTTGATTTTAAATAATTCTTTAAGCAAATGCAGTCAGTTCATAATTAACTACACTAGGTCTCTTTTAAATGTAGAGATCTTGGTTATGCTTTGCTTGACGTTTAATTATGCTACATATCAGCTATCAAATTCCTATTCCCATTACAGATGTTATGCTTCTCAAGGCAAAGATAAGAGCTTATTAAAAAAAAAAATCAGATACACTTCATAGAGCATTTATAATTGCTGTGGAAGGAAGTAGGGACAGTCTGCATTTTCACCATGGTTTGCCATATATTTCTGCAAAAAACAAGTTGTATTTTTGTTCAGTACCACATAGATTTTTTAATCATATAGAATTGGTTTTTTTCGTTTCTTCTCCTTTTATTTTGTTCCTGTTTTTACTATACTGATGCTGCACTATGCATGGTTGCGCTGCCACCCCTAAATCTGCTGCGGCACTGCATTTTTAAAATCTGTGCTCATTTGTGCTTGTGGTCTCAGTAAGGACAGGAAACAGGGAATCCCAGAGGCTGAAATTAATGTGGTTCATCTCCGGAGACCCTCTGCTACAATACTCTGTTTTACTCTAAAATTTACATTAAATCAGCTTCATTACATTAGCCGCTAGCCAAAGTACCTGATTGGGGGTAGAGAGGGTGGGTGAATAGGGGTACTTGGTCCAGGGTAGGTGGTTAGGCCTACTGCGAAGGTTGTGGGAGGAGTTAGCCCCTTCATCACAATAGTGGCGGTAACATCCCCCTCATCCTCTGCGGGCAGCAACATGACAATAAAAAAAACTAATTAGTGGCCGCTAACCCCTTAATCACCTTAGCGGTTAGTTACCACTATAGTAATTGAGGGTTTAACCCATCTCACCTGATACACACAAGTGATGCCTAACCACCCTCTCTGGGGGGCAACTACCCCCAACTCTCACCCCCTCTACCCATTGATTGTCACTGTGGTAAATTATGCCCCCAATATGGGCATCGATATGGCAGGAGGATGGTGATAAGTACGAGGATGGCCTTCATCATGGCAGGGGTAAGTAGAACTTTAATTTACTTTATGCTGGCTGGCTAATGTTGTATTTTTAATGGGAAAATGTGCTATTATTCAGATCTGGAAAATAGGAATTGTGGCTATTAGAGTGTGTGTTGTTGTTAGGGGGAGGGAGGAGGAGAGTTGGTGGTTGTGTTAATTTTTATTTTATTGCACTTAATGTTTTTTTGAATGGGGAAAAGCGCTATTTGCCATCTCTGGCTAATAGCACTTTTACCCATTCCAGTGTGGTGTTGTTGGTACACTGGGTGGGTGAAGGTGGTAGTTGCCCCAGGATGGTGTTTAGGCCTAGCAGGAGGGTAGTGTGAGACTCAGGACTCTCCCGGAGACTCCCAGTATCAATCCTTTGCAGTAAAAATAACTCCTTGTTATGCATGTCGCAGATCTGATCTTGCCACCCTTTAGCTGGCGAGAAAAGAATGCAAGTTTTTATACTACATTATGTATATCAGAGTTTACTGAATAGCAGTTGGCAAAAAAAATAATTTGGGGCATTTTATCAGTTATTGCACTACTTGTTACAGCCAGTGTTATAGCTTGGTAAAGAACGTCTTAATGCGATATTGTCCTGTTATCTAAGCTTTGTGAATAGCTACACATGCAATATCGCACTAAAAGGACATTTATACAGTATTGCATTAATGCACTTATCGAAGTTGAGTGAATAGGCCCCAGTGAGTGCACCTCCCAAGTCCTCTCCATGGCATCTATCCATACCATTAATTTTTCTATCCATACTGCCTTAAAACAACCCTCACAAAAAAGTTTATAATAATCTACTTATATTCTAAAATAAACAGATCAGCACAGTGAGTGTAACTTGAGTTAATCACTTCTATTGTAGCTTTCAATGACATTCAATCATTTCCTGTTTGAATAAAACAATTAATTTTAGATACCAAATTGTGTAACATTCATGACAGCTGCACATGGTATTGTTACAATTCTTATGACTCACGTGTTTCTCCTGCAGGAATAATGAAGGTAGTTTGAGTAATGATTGTGGTTCTTGTGGTGGGTGAGTTTGTGCTATGCTTTGACAGTTTACAGGTATATTACTGGCAGATATGGATGATTTAGAGAACTAGGCTTGGGACTACATAAACTAAAATACCATTGATATCTTGATTTTGATCAATAGCAGCTTTTCTAGGGGATGCCATCTCAGATTTTTTTGCAAAGGGAGACAATTTGATTTGGAGCCCCAGGATCGCTTAGTATGGCTTTTTGAACATTAGATTGTGTAAATGATTGTAACAGTAAATGTGATCCTGATGTTGTTTCTAGCCATTTTTAAGGGGTGCAGGAAAAATTCTAGGGAAAGTTACAAATGTTTTATAGGTAGAATAAAAAATATAATTTTTTTTTGCACAGTTACATTACTTCATACCGCACCATGATGGGTAAAATATAGATTATTATTTGTTTTGAAGCATTGGAGAAAGTGGGTTACTCTCCCCCATATTGGACGCCCTGGTTTACTTAATTGAAACTATTAAGGCATAACAATATTGCTATTTCTGGCAAGTACAATTGTATTCAATGCATTGGGATTTTTTCCGAGGGGCGAAGTTCACACAAATTATGCTCCTCAACTTTTTTGAGAAACTGAGAAACAGAAAAACAGACTTTATAAACAATCAGAGAAGACGTCTCATACCTATGGATTACAGGGAGCTCCTAGTACCAGCCTGAAAACACAGAGGTGTGAAACGAGGCCGTCATTCATTATGAACTTACAACACCATCAAAAGTATGTACTCTGAAAACAAATGTTGTGTGAAAGTAAATCATAAAAAGGACAGATATCTTCCGCCAAGGCTGTGAAGTTAGACAGGGCTGCCCCCTGAGTCCCACACTTTTAATATATACAGTACATTAATGAGGTAGCAGTAGCCTTAGAATCATTCTCTGCCTCTGGGCTCCCCTTAGCTTGCACAGAGATGAAGTCTCTACTACTGTATATGCAGATGTTTCGCTCCTACTGTCACCAACAGACCAGGGTGTTCAACAGAACCTGGCAATACTAGAAAATGTCAGCTGCACTTGGGCACTCTCGGTGAACATAGACGAAACAAGAATAATGCTTTTCAAGAAACAAATATAAGAAGCATCCAACCAAATCACAAATCACCATTAAACTCAATAACAACACACTGGAACAGACAGTGAGCTGCACATACCTCAGTCTAACAATCAGCTCATCAGGGAGATTGTACCTGGCTATGAATACACTGAGAAAAAACACAAACCATAATAGGAATAATGTCATATACTGAAAAAACTCAATAACAAAAACATACAGTACATAACTCCCAAAATTAAACACAATAATGAATCAGTGTATAGCTAACATATACAGAAAAAAATATCTAATAAAAAGTCCCTTTAGAGTTCATTATTAGAGGGAGAACCAGCCCATGAGAATCGAAGAGCATAAAGAGGTGTAATGACATGAAGGTATTTTCCTTAATAATAGGTACAGGCTGCTGCAATGTAAGTATATTTAGTGATGTAAAGAGAGCGTTCAATTTCTCTTATTGATCCCATTTTAAAATTTAACAAAAAGCTGTTTTGCATAAATCAGACAATTTATGGATGAGCTAGCTAACTCTATTCTTAATGTATATATAATGATAACGATAGCTATAAGTGAATAACTGTGGAATATATTTGCAATACTTGTGATAATACTTGTTCTCTGCAGTACTGTAGATTGACAGCAGTGAATTCAACACAGAATAGTTTCTTCTGGGATAATTGTGGTGGTAGAGCAAAAGAGACCACTTGAATTAGCAGCAGAGACAATTCTCATACACTGCTCAGACCTTGTTCCCAGTTTATTGCATAAGGCTAAGGCCCCAGTGTCGGCTGCTGCACGGGTGCCTGGCGGCGCGTGCAGCTGTGTAAACCGCGATCACCGGTCTGTAGCTGAGCTGCAGGAGATTGAGATGGGCGGTGTTGTGGGGGCACGGCCATGACATCACACTTCTGTTTTGTCCTCATTGGCTGAACCGCCGGGGGGGCGTGGCCAGTGCTCCGTCGACAGTTGTAAAGACAAAATTCTTGACTTGAAAAATCTGGTAATGTATCGCGGCTGCAAATTTTGCGCGAAGGCAGCTAGTGGGACCGGCCACATTGAGGGGTGGTTCTTGTTTCTGCAGTGTATGCCATAGCACATGCTGCAGCTGGCACTGGGGACCTAGCCTAATTCTTAACAACATGTTGCATAGCCTCAAGCAGAATTTAAGGCCCAGTACCAGTCGAAAAGAAGGCTTAAAAGAGGAAGAACAATATTTTTTTCTCATGATCTTGTAAGCATAGGTAAGGATGAAATTGGCAACCAGTGATTTCCATAAAAATTATACAAGCCAAAGAAAAATATATCAGATTGAAATTCTTGAGTTCAATATTTAAAAGTGTTTGCAGGGATAATGTATGAGAAATGCCTTTTAGTTGGGGGTGTTTAAATAATTTGCAAGTGAAGTTTGAGAGAACCCATTGACTTCTATACCTTTACCCTTTACGTGCGTGCTCTGTAAGGTAAGGGAGGTTGCACAGCAGAGGGCAAAGAGGATGCATGCTGCCGGGGACGTGCCCTGAGAATCCTTGCAGCAACAGGCTGTGCAGTGGAAGGTAAGGAGGGAGCGCGCCGTGGGGGACGCATTCCCCGATTCCTTACATTTAGTTACTCAACAGAGATTTGTGGATTTGGGCTTTAAATATTAACTTGCAATTTTTATCAGAATCACGTACATTTTACTTTGGGAACAACAAGAACAAAAAGTCAACAGTAAACTACCTGTTTGAAAAACGGAAAAGTTGACTGACATAGTCAGTTCTCCAATCTTAACTGAGATCAAGTTCACAAAATGCATTCTGACATTTGTCATGATCAAGGAGGAGGAGCTCAATGAAAATATTCATTTTTTCATCTTAAGCCAATGAACCTTAGTAAGGGGGGGACCCCTGCTCAGTTAGAGAATATATGAAGTGGTTGAAGGAACTCCTCTGGGTTAATAAGTTGATAGAAACTAAATAGAGAATAGTCCAGATGCCGTCTCTAGTTCATTGATCCCAGCACTCACCATAGTCCTAATCACAGGGATCATTTTGCTTCGATATTTGATTTTAACACCATCTAATTTAAATACAGTGTCATTAAAGTTTAACTAATATCAGTTACCATCTAGCAGGGATGCAGGCAGAATGCTCACAACTGGGTTTTCTTTCTCTATTTACTTTCTGTCAACTTATTAACCCAGAGGAGCACCTCCACCCACTGCATATATTCTCTAGCTGAGAGTGCTCCCCCCACCACCATGTACGACTAGTGTAACAGGAGTTGCTCTGACTCCATACTTCCCCGCTCACATTATATTTTAGTATCATGGCAGGATTTCTATGTAATAAACCAAACTTTCAGGATTGCAACCGAGAACATGTTCTCTGTCGATTATAAGAGTTCAGAAACAACTATGCTGCCTGATATTAGACACTGTTTCCAAACCTTGGATAGAACCTACAAACAACAGCAAAAAATATTGTGAGAGATATTCAGCTTTGAAAATTATTATCTAAAAGAAGATCTCAAACCAAGGGTTCTATGGGTAAATCTGTCTCCTACACATCATATTATTGATATGTTGCAGGGTACATGCAACCACACATGCGGGTTCTCTCGATAAGGCTTATTTATTGAGCCTTAAAAACATACAGCACACAAAAAAAATAGCTTCTCTTCAGAATACAAAAACAAAATAGCTTATCTTCAGCAAACATAGGTTTGCCAGGTATATGGCTGGTGACGTTCATTCACCCTGTCACATTCCAACCCTGTTAGTGTGTGGCTGGGGCTTCGCACGGATAAAGCCCGACCATCCACCCCTTCTCTAGAAAAGAAGTCAGCATTTGCATTTTATTTTCCAGGCCTGTACTGAATCTCAAATGAGAAGAGTTGGAGGGCCATATACCACCTGGTCAATCTAGCATTGGAGTCCTTCATACTATTTAACCACTTCAATGGAGCATGGTCCGTCACCAGAATAAAATGGACTCCTGCCAGGTAATGCCTCAAAGCCTCGATTGCCCACTTTACTGCGAGGCACTCCTTCTCAATCACTGAGTATTTTTTTTTACCTCGGGAACAATTTCCTACTCAGAAAAAGGATCGGATGTTCCACTCCCTCAAACTGTTGTGACAACACTGCCCCTAGCCCTATCTCTGATGCTTTGGTTTGCACTACAAAAGGCCTGTTGAAGTCTGGGCTTCTAAGGACGGGACCCTCTGATAGACACCTTTTTATGTTCTCAAAGGCTCTCTGACATTCCTTTGACCATACCACTTGTGTGGGGGCACACTTTTTGTGAGGTCCGTTAATGGGGCTGCGACTTCCGAGTAGTTGGGGATGAACCGCCGATAGTACCCTGATAAACCCAGCAGAGAGCGTACCTGCGTTTTTGTGTGGGGGGTCGGAACTTCTTTCAGGGCAGCTAACTTGTCGGCTAGTGGCCTTACTTTTGCACCTCCCACTGCATACCCTAAGTATTTGGTTTCCGCCTTACCTAAGGCCCATTTCTTAGGGTTGGTTGTGAGCCCTGCATCTCTTAGAGATTTGAGGACCACTTTCAGCCTATTTAGATGGGCCCGCCAGTGTTTACTATAAATGACAATGTCATCTAGGTAGGCTGCGGCATAAGCCCTATGTGGTCTCAGCACTTTATCCAGGAGTCTCTGAAATGTGGCTGGGGCGTCATACAGTCCAAATGGCATTGTCACAAACTGGTATAAACCAATGGGAGTGGCAAAGGCTGTTTTGCACTTGGACTTTTCCTCTAAAGGTATTTGCCAGTATCCTTTTGTTAAGTCCAGCGTGGATATATATTCCGCGTTACCAAGGGCGTCAATTAACTTGTCCACCCTTGGCATCGGATATGCATCAAACTTGGATACCGCATTGTCCTTTCGGAGGTCCACACAAAATCTTACCTTCCCCTCGGGTTTAGGGACCTTAACTAGTGGACTACACCACTCACTGCATGATTCCTCAATCACTCCTAAGTGTAACATTTCTTGTACCTCCTTCTCTACCAGGGCCCTATGACTTTCAGGCAACCTATAAGGACGGGAACGTACTTTTACCCCAGGTGCTGTCTCGATCACATGTGAAATTAAATTAGTTTGCCCTGGTAAATCAGAAAAAACATCATGGAATTGTGTAATTATTTCTAACATGTCCCCTTTTTGTTCAGAGGACAACTGTCTACCCATTGGGATTTTATCGTCACCCATGATTTTCTCACGTGGGGGCTGAGGACCCAAGTCCGTTTCCTCCTCCACTGGGTGGGTGAATAGAGACTGCTGCATCTTCCAGGGTTTCAGCAAGTTCACATGGTAAATTTGTTTACCCTTCCTGGACCGTGGTTGAGCGATCTCGTAATCCACATCACCCGTGCGGCGGAGTACTTCGAATGGGCCCTGCCATTTGGCTAGGAGTTTGCTCTCACAACTGGGTAACAACAACATCACCTAATCTCCTGGGTGAAACACTCTCATACAAGCATTTTGATTGTAATGTCTCTCCTGACTGTCCTGGGCTGATCTAAGATTCTCCCTAGCAAAATTACCGACCACATCTAGGCGCTTCCTAAGGTCCAATACATATTGCAGGGTATTCTTAGAAGGGGACCGCTGTTCCTCCCAGGACTCCTTTAGGAGGTCTAGGATACCCTGAGGTTCGCGGCCATACTGCAGTACAAATGGAGAGAATCCCGTGGAGGCCTGGGGAACTTCCCGCACTGCAAACAGCAGAAAAGGGAGAAGTTCATCCCAGGCTCTCTTCTCTGAATCTACATATTTTCTCAGCATCCCTTTTAGAGTTTGGTTAAATCTTTCCACCAATCCGTCAGTCTGTGGATGGTAGACCGATGTCCGAACAGACTTGACCTCTAGTAATTTTAAGACATCCTGCATCAGTTTAGACATAAAATTTGTACCTTGGTCTGTCAACAAACCTGGGGAAGTCCAACCCGTGAGAACAGCTCCAACAACTTGTCGGCTACTTGCTTCACCGTTGCTGTTCTCAGGGGGAACGCCTCAGGATATCTTGTTGCAAAGTCAACTACTGCTGCGGCCGAGTTTATTTGAGCATTTGCCCGGTCTCAGCCGCAGCAGTAACCAGGCGCGCGCCGGATGTTCCTGGCGCACGCCGAAGCCGCGGAGGAGCGCCCTGCGATCGGGGCTTTCTCCCTCCACTCGCCGGGTCCGCTGGGTCCCCCGGAACCCCCTGCCGCCGTCCCCCATATCGCGGGACACCAGGGCTCCCTCGGGGAGCCCTGGACGCGCGTGCAGGGGGTGCAGGCACAAGATGACGCGTGACCGCGCGTCGATGACGCGCGGCACGCCGAGGGAGTGCGGCTAGCATGCCGGGGCATCCCCAGGCTTGCGGAGCTAGCCGCACTCAAATAAAATGTGCCGCCTCTGTATTACAAGAATAAACCTGTGTCCTTTCACAGAAGGTTCTAGAGGTCCTACCAAGTCTACCCCAATCCTCTCAAAGGGAACTGACACCAAGGGTAGAGGAACCAAAGGGGCTGTTTTTTGTCCCTTCGGACTAGTTAGCTGGCACTCCGGACATGCCGCACATAACCTAGCAATATCACTATGCATCCCTGGCCAATAGAATCGGGACGAAATACGGTCCAATGTTTTATCCCTGCCAAGGTGACCAACCCAAGGGACAATATGGGCTAGAGTGAAAACAGCTTTAACAAACGCCTTGGGAACCAATATCTGTCTGGTGACCTCCCCTGTTTGTGTCTGCCTATTCACCCTATACAGGATATCATTTGATAATTCAAAATGGGGGAATACTATAACCCCCTGTGCATTCAATATCTGCTCATCAATTTTGACCACTTTATCATACTATCTAGCAAGGACTGGGTCTTCCCTTTGCCTCTGGCGAAAATCAGGGAGGTATAGGTCTGGTAAATCTCCAGGGCCCATATCCCCCTCCCTCTGGCCATCCCCAGCCATCACTTGTGACTTCTGGCTACTAGAATGGTCTATATATAAGTAAAAGTGCCCCGCTACAGCAATGTAGTGAAAAATGATGTATTGGGAGCGGTGCCTTGGGTAAGGGTATAACTGAAAAAACACAAAGAAACTAGAAACCCAATTTGGCACTCAATTCCCAAAAACTGAATGTGTTGTGAAATTAGTTAAAAATAAATTTTATTTGTTCATCAAATTAAAATAATGGGGGTTCAAATCCACTAGAGGACACACACATAACAATCCTATGTCGAGTACAAGGTGTACTGCCTTGAGAAAGCGTTTCTTACGCGAAACGCATGCGTCGGCCACCACGTGCAAGCGCACAGTCAGCATTAGCGTGGCAGCATCAAGTATCACATCATGATCAGCTGCAAGAAAACTGGCTTGTATACATATATGGAGTGACGTATACACTACCAACTACATCATAATTGGTTGTTCTTGACTATCTGTAGTGAGACACAATTTGTATTGCTCCAACTGTGTGACAGGCTTCACTTATCCTAGTGGTTAAACTATTGCATATGGGCTGCAACATTTACACTCAGTGTTCGTATACCCCTTACTGTGTAAGCAACACCTTATTTTTAGGTCAACTGTATATCAGTACCTTATTCGAAACATTGATCTAATTTCACTCATTGTTTCGTTCATTTTCAATCCAGAGTACACCTTGTACTCGACATAAGATTGTTATGTGTGTGTCCTCTAGTGGATTTTAACCCCCATTCTTTAAATTTGATGAACAAATAAAATTTATTTTTAACTAATTTCACAACACATTCAGTTTTTGGGAATTGAGTGCCAAATTGGGTTTCTAGTTTCTTCGTGTTTTTACTAGAATGGTCACCTTGAGACCCAGATTTCTGCAACCAGTACTGTTTGTCGGAGCGTCTTTGCTTCCAAGTCTTTTGAACCCGGTGTCTACTGGGAAAAAAGGTCTGCCGAGAAGGGGAACAGTTTGCCAGGGTTCTCCCGAGTCATAGAATAAGGCTCCTTGTGAGAGACTGGAGCCATTAGGTCCAAAAAGAAAGGCCTGTCCTGGCTGAGCACAACTGGGGCAGGGAGCCAAGGGGTGACTCCTACTTCGAGGTAGGCCTCCTGACCTTTTACCTGTAGCCGGATTTTGGCCGTCGGATACCGTTTTACATCGCCATGTATACATTCTATACTCCATGGAGAGTCAAAAGAACACACATTAGGCGATAACAGTTCCTGGAAGACCAGTGTTTTCCCAGAGCCCGAATCTACAAGGGCCTAAATGTTTTTTCCCCCAACCTGGGCTGGAAGTAGCCAGGGCTTGTAAATCTCTCCAGTAAAGGCCGAGGCGACAGTCCTGCTGAAGGAACAATCCATCTGTGGACAGTCCACATGCCGGTGGCCTTGTTTTCCGCAGATGGAACATGGAGAGGGTTCCCTCACAGGAGGGTGTCATGGATAGCGCTCCGCTGGACTGGATACTGGAGACCAGGCATCTGTTGGGTCCTGTGGGCAACGTCCTCGGAAGTTCCTCTCATTTGGTGACAAGCCGACATCCGGAAGGGGATGAGGGTCTCGGCGGTGCACGGTGCTTTGACTTCTTCCTTGTTGGAAAGACTGCTCCTTTCGTGGCACTTGGCGGTTGCCTATGGAGGGTCCGTAGTTTCCCCATTGGTCCGGTCTCCCTCTTTTGGCATCCGCAAGCGCCAGTAAAGCTGGATCCGTCAGGTCCAAGATACTTGCCTGGTCCTCGGCCCCAAGGAAGTTCTCAAAGAGTCGGACCGCCAAAGCTAGGGTATCAGCAGCATGGCGTTTTACCCAAGAGCATGCAGAAGGGTTATTACTTGTAGGAATTATTCCAACACCACTTGTTCAAGAACAGTTTCCTTAGTGTGTTGCTCAGGTTGTATCCAGCGGTTACACAAGTCCAATAACCGCTGAGCTAGGACCCGGGGTCTCATCTTAGAGGTGTACTTCAGGTTCCGGAACTGCTGCCGGTTGGTCTCTGGGGTCAGACCTAAGCGATCCAGTATGGCGGCTTTTACTTGTTTTTAATCCACTGCCTGGTCCACTGGGAGGCCCTGATATGCGGCCTGGGCTTCTCCTATAAGGAGTGGTCAGTGGTCTGCAGACCAGCCCTGGGCTTCGGCAACCCTTTCAAACGTCAGTAGAAAAGCCTCTGGATCCTTGTTCGGAGCCATTTTCCTCAGGAGGACCGGGGGTTTGTTCGCAAGTTCTGGACTGGCAGACCCCTGGAATTGGGTCAGCAGCCTGGCCATCCGCTCCTCCTGTGCTGCCTGCTGCTGGGTTAGGAGCTGCTGCAATAGTCTTTCATCTCTCTTTGCCTGTAGTTGGGCCAGTTCCTGCATTAACAGTCCCTGCTGTCTGTTCTGCTCGCACAGAAACTCTTTTAAAAATTCTTCCATTTTTCTCATTTTTGTGTGTGTGTGGCCCTTCAACTGCAGGGGCCTCTCAAAATCCTGGTACTTCTGACACCATACGTTGCAGGATACATGCAACCACACACGCGGGTTCTCTCGATTTGGCTTATTTATTGAGCCTTAAAAACATACAGCAAACAAAAAAAACAAAATAGCTTCTCTTCAGCATACAAAAACAAAATAGCTTCTCTTCAGCAGACAAAAACAAAATAGCTTATCTTCAGCATAGCAAACAAGGCAGCTTCTCTTCAGCATGCAGGACACAGACAGTTCATCATACATGTACTTTGAAAACAGACCTTATAGCAGTAATCTCTTCAGTCTTTCAGTCCTGTCTCCTGACCAGCTAGCCTGCATGTGTGTACAGCCTGGGGTTTGTAAAACACCTTGATTATGCAGCTGGGGTCAGACTAATTAAGCAGCCCTTCTAGACTGAAACGTAACCTCATCACTGCTGCACTGCAAGCCTAAACATAGGTTTGCCAGGTATATGGCTGGTGACGTTCATTCACCCTGTCACAATGAACAATTTAATTGGCTATGAGAACTAGTATTATCTCAATGTACAAAAATGCTCATGCAACGTTTGGTAAATTTCCAGAAAGAAAGGATGATCACTATTAATTTTGAGTTAGAACAGCAACTAAAAGAAGTAGATACTGTATGTGGAAATCTAATGACAAATTCAGTGATCTGGAACAAAACTGAAGGAGAACATAGATAATTTCTCTAGTGAACTTAAGGAACAGAAAAGGAAAAAATTAATTAGAGACACAAAGGATTTCCAGGAAGGCAATGTATACAAATACAATAAAAGTGAAACAGAAAAAGAAGACAAGCACAATCCTAGCTTTAGTAAAAGTAGAATTTATATCATAGGCCAAAGCCCCAATTCTCAGTTACATATTAAGTACTGGTTATGCAGCATCAATGGGTACATAGGATATGAAGCCAAGCAGATACCAGTTTATCAATAAAGGTAAATCTAGAAAGATGAATCTCAGAATACAGAACTCCTCTACAGAATGGGATATCTCGGATAGTGAGAAGGAACGACCCAATACTGACATTCTAACTAATGTACGTGACCATGGACCTATGACTCCACATCGGTCTTCCTCTGTCTCTTTTTTAGACTATCAGAGACCAAACACCAGTACTTGAGAGAAAGGAAGATTAGAAGAGGGCAAGGTTGGTCACTAAGAGACAGGGAAACTCTGGCAATCAACAACAGACAGAGAGGGCGAAGCCAGAAATACTGGCACAGGACCGCTTCCAAATCATTAACCTCATGGACTTGACTTTAAATGAGCATGACGTCAGTGTTCTGATCAAGGGACTTTCTTTTACTCCATCCGCAAATATAAATATATTTGAATGGGTTAAAGACATAAATGTATTTGCTCGAAAACTTAAATTGCATAAGTTTTTCAAACAAAAAGAGAATGGCCAATACCATGGGCCTTTCAGGTCTGGATGCTAAGGATATGGCGTATTTAAAGGATCTTCTTGCCCTTCTAGAGGATTCTGAAAACCTACCAGGTCTAGGACAATTCGCTGGCCTGAAACCCAAGTCCAATTTCTTATTATACAGCGAACAGTTTGCTAATATTAATGTATTTGTGGACTTAGTTACCTATGATCTCAAACTGTTACCTAAACTAAAGAGCCAGGACAATCTTAACTACCACAAGTGCTGTGCCCTGAAAAAGCTGAAAACTAATAAGGATATCATCATCAAACCATCTGACCAGTGTTGAAACCTTGTAATCCTAAAAACAGAGGATTACATTAAGGAAAAACTGAGGTTACTATCTGATCATTCATTTTATGAGACTCTGGATCATGAGCCAACAATAATGTACAATAAAGAACCCATTACTATCCTGAAAGATGGAATGAATAACAAAGTCATATCTCAACATGAATAAGATTACATACTGGTTAAAACACCAAGAATTACAACCTTTTACAACTTACCGAAAATCTATAAAAGCAAACACCCACCACCTGGACGGCCCATAGTTTCAGGCCCATTTGTGGTCTCTCTACCATCATATCTGAGTGATACTAAGGACGTCCTCAACAAATTGGAGGAAGTCTTTATCTCCGAAGATACTATGTTGGTAAGCTTATATGTGGAAGATCTATATACTAGAATACAATCCGGTATAGGTCTACAGGCTGTTCCCATTTTCTTAACACCAAGGGCCAATGATACACCGCACATAACCAATTTGTGAATAAACTTTTGGAGTTTGTTCTTACCAGAAACTATTTCTGGTTTAACAACAAATGACACCCTCAAACACAAGGAACTGCTATGGGTACCACCTGTGCACCCTCATACGCAAATCTGTATCTTGGCTGGTGGAGGAACCGGAGGTATTCTCAGAGAAGATGGAGAGGTTTACCTGCTGCATAGATCTATGGGTTAGATTTATAGATGACATCCTCATACTTTGGCACTGTCCACTCAACACATTGAGAGACTTTGTCAGTATCCTTAACACCAATAACTACAATTTTCATCTCTCTCTAGAATCTGATATGAACAATATCAGTTTTCTTGATCTAATGATATCTAGGGGAACCAATGGGCACCTAAACACCACCATTTACCAGAAACCAGCAGTCACCAACAGTATCCTACTTGCAAATAGCCACCACCCTAAAGCTCAAATACAGGGATACAATTTCTGTGGCTAAAAAGAAATTGCAGTAGTATGGAAGAATTTGAGAAATCGGTGGTACAGGTGAGAATAAGGTTCGTAGAAATAGGCTACTGTATACCAACAAAACAATTAAAAAAGCTTAAAAGAGAGCCAAGTTTATGCCTCACATCATGCTCTTGAAGGAAAAACAACCGGACACCATACAAAAAGTTATCCAATTCATCGTGCGCATTACAAAGAGTGGCACCTGGCACAAGGAATTCTGCAGAAGTACTGGCACATTTTACGAGCGGATGATGATATAAAAAGTTCTACAAATATATCCATCCATGACCAGTAGAAGTTCACTTAATCTTCATGACCGGTTAGTCTACAGTCACCTCAGCCAGCCATCTATACCTGGCTCCCGACTAACCCTCAGGGATCCTACCAATGCCAAAGCTGCAAGGCTTGCCAATACATATATGTTACCAAACATTTCACAAATTGGAATAACACTAACACACGTTAATTGTAAATGTGTCAACTGTGTGACAATAGGGTTTATATATATGGCAGTCTGCATCTGCGGCAAAAACTATGTGGGTAAAACCAGGCATCAGTTTCAACCACGTGGCATGGAACATATTGGCATGGTGAGAAAGTATCTAGACACTCCCGTGGCCAAACATATAAACCAGTACCATGAAGGTAATGTTAATGCACTACACTTTATTGGTATTGACCAATACTATCCAGGAATAAGTAAAGGTGAGCAGGAGAAAGAACTATTGAAAAAAGAATCCCAGTGGATACATGCTCCAAACACTGTCATCCAAAGGATTCAATGAGCTTTTTATGTTTACTCTCTTTATCTATCACATAATATATGCTATGTGATTTATTCACACAATATTACAAATGGATTTGTATACCCTGCTTCTACATACCAACACAATTATATTCCTAGAATGGAACACCTTCCAATATTTATGCATGTGTAATACATGTAGAATATCCCTGACACCTATTTTAAAGTTTAGGGTTACTTACGTCTAAATCCTGCTCATCACAATATTTTCTTACTGCTGTATTTTGAAACTTAGAGTCATTTCATTCTGGCTGTCATTGATATATGGAAACTTCTCCATGACTCAGTAAGGAGACTTTATATATATTTTTTAAACAATTGTTTTATTGTTAACCCTTAACTATTTCCACACTGTCTGGGAGATTGCTTTCTCCCTTCATCTCTTTGTGGTAATTATAACACTGTGGCAATCAATCCCTAGTAAGAGAGTAAAATTGATATAACTGAGAATAAATTTGTCTCATCTTTTAATACTAGGTGATTCCCTGGCGTTCCTGTGTATACATGTATTTAGACATTGTCATCAATTCTTCAGAAGGACACAAAGGATTAACTGGATATAAACAACTAATTGACATGCCTGTTTAAGTCCATACCAGACCACTAAGCCTTGGGAAAGCGTTCTCATATGCGAAACGTGCGCGTCGCCAGGCAGTCTTACATGCACGACCAGGATTTCAATCAGCCGCATCTAGGTGGCTCCACTTCGGCAGCCGCTTCCTACTGCATGTAAACCTTGGTGCTTACGCCAGCAGGCAGTGCTGAGCATTTAGGGGGAAATTATATACTATATTTCTGTGCAATCTTCAAATTGAGAGATACAGTATCAAGAGTTGTTACCAAATTGCTAATACAATACAGTCTTTCACACAAGCTGATAATTCATTTTGATTATAGTTGAGCAGTGTAAAGGGTGCTGATCTTTATCTATCTCATTGTGATTCTATGAGATATACGTAGCAGCATTAGTGATAGGTTATTAACCCTCTAATGACTACCAGCTAACTATAGCAGCTACATTTAATCTATTTACCTCGATTGTGGTGAAATACTGCCACAACCACAACTGTTTTTAGTCAGTTGGCAACAGTGTATACTGCTCCTTTTATTCACTCCCTGTGAAAACTACCTGTGTCCTATCCCTTGTGTATTATGTATTAACACAGAGACAGCTCCTGTGTTGATGCAAAGGACATTGACATCAAGAATTGCTACTATGTTGTAGATAATTGCTTGCCTACAAGCTGAACATCTATCAGTACTATAGAGCACAAGCTGACTATCATAATTATAGAGGGTACTGATTCCTATCTACCTTAGTTTGAATCTATGAGATATCTGTATTAGCAAGGTTGATTAGTCTCATTAACCCTTTAATGACCACTAGCTATTTTTACCAGTCACTTTGATACAAATTGTCTCTAATTGTGGCTATTACTGTCGCAACCACAACTTCACTCAGACATGTGGGGATAATTTATACTGCACTCTCAATTTGCTCCCCCTGTACACTACAATAGGGATCTACCCCATGCAATTGACTATACTCAATGTTAACACAAGGAAAGTTCATATTACTGTAGTTTGGCAATTTAACTATTGCCTGCTCTATATATTCCGAGTGTTCATTCACCTTGTAGTTCTCATATTCTGGACATTTAGGACTTGGTTTATTATTACTATTTAAGGGTACTGATCCCAAACAACCACATCAACCAAGCTCTTCCCCATTGGTCAGCAATTTTGCCAGATCTCACCAGAAATCCTTCAGCAGCACATTTTCATACTTCATAGGAGTGTTTATCAATCCATTCACCCAACATCGGGGACTGACATTAGATGGGGCAGTGTTCACTCTTATGACGGGACCTCTCCACCTCACTAACTATTTCAGCTCCCATAAGCGTTGTGTATGGATCTTGGATAAATATATATATCAATAAGGTACTATTGCTCTTTTACACGCTGCAGGTGCCAAAGAGGGACACTATGGACTTTGGATGATTGCCTAAGTTTTTATACGCTTATGATAGATGCTTTTCTTGTTGCATTTTATATGCCCCTGTCCTTGTGAGCACCAATAAGCTATCTTTGCACTTCTCTATCATAAATAGTTTTTACATTTTTAGGAAATACGATCCTGACACCTTCGCCCTAATGTTTAATACAGATGGAGCCACCAGTATCTGATCAATTGCCTTGGAAAATCTGGGCAATGACTTTAAAAAGTAATGGTACTGTGACCAATTATAAAAAAAACTAAACCCCTCAACATCTACAACATATACAGATGCAGTATCCGACCAATTGCCTGGGAAAATACTGGGCAATCTCCCAGTAAATGCTGCAACATTTCTGTGAGATTTCTGCAACCAGACTAATGGCCCATTGGATTAACAAAGTGGAGGTCCCTGAAGGTCCCATTTAAACTGAGCACCTCAAAGGAAGGACAATGACTATGTATTATTTTTTTTCTGTTGACTTAACATACAGTATATGAATGCAATGTACATTGCCTTCCTGCTTACCAGTAAGAGAGACAAATGTTAAAGAATAAGACACTATAAGCAAAATATCCCTCTGAAATGGAATAAACAATGTAGCAATATTTAAAACCCAAAATAAATAAAATGAATGGTATAAATGAAGCTATATAAATAACATTCTGCACCTGTGCTCACATGAAAGCCAGATAAACAAAATTGAATTACCATAGTGAAACATCATAAAACAATGGTAATAGTTTACATTGGCTGTATTTATTTGAATATGTTTAAATGAACCAATTGTTTTATATTGTTACACTACATATACAGAAGGGTGGGGGGGAAGCAGAAATGACCTTGCGTTATAAAAGGACATCTATGTCACTAAGCACATTACTTATTCAAGCAGAATAATTCATGTCTTCTTTAACTCACAGAAGGAAATTTCATTTATTCTTGCCATATAAAATGTGCAGTCTATTTTAATAATATAATTGTTTCAGTATACTAACAAGTTTATGAAGCAAAATAAATGTTGAATAGCTTATTCCCTCCTACATAGCACATACGTTATCCCATAAAAAATATTACATCTCTCACGTCTGTTGTACTGTGTTCATGATGTCACATTTTTGTCTTCTCAAGATATTCCTACTACTGTCTTGGTAGAAATGTTTCATAAGTTTTTGCATGCCTTTTACTAACCATGCCCCTCAGATCATAGGTCCTCTTGAGCAGGTATAGCTTGCTAATTATGAACTCTAACCCCACTATTCAGTATGCTAAGAAGAGGGGGGAACACTCATTTTATGATACATTAATCTTTATTAACTTGAATGGATGCTAATGCCTAATTAATTGTGTTATCACACCCTAAAAGTTGACCTAATTGTGTATCTCACCATATAAAGAGGGACATATGTATAGTTTCTCTACCATTACCTCTGTTCTCATAAACATATATGTAATCCCCCTCCTGCTGTTGGTTAAAAAGTAAGATAATGAGTTAATGGTAAGCAGTGGACGATGGGACACACCCAGTGATAACATATAGAACTACGTAATTGGGGGTATAAGAGCAGAGGGAATGTTTGAGAGAGGAGGTTCCAGCATGAGAGAAAGAGCAGAGCCTTGGGGAGTAGAAGTAGGGGATATGTTCCCATGTGTAACGGTTACTCACCACAAACTGGACTGAACCGCAAGGCCGAGGTGGGAATATAGAAACATCAACCTGGAGCCATGAAGTTGCGTCCGGAATGCAGATGTGTAGTCGTTGGTAGCCGGTTCAGGATTGGAGAGATGAGAATAGTAGGGGTTAAGTAGCCGAGGTCGAGGGTAGTAGAAGTTAGCGTAGTAGGTATCCATCCGAGATAGAGGGTAGGATACTGGAGGGTAGTAGGTAAATCCATATCAAGGGTTCAGGTAATCTGCAAGGGAAGATAAAGCACATCAAGGCAAGGCAGAACAAGGGATAACAGAGTGCTTGTGACCAGCACAACATGTACCCCCCCTTCGGGAGCGACCTCCGGATGCTCCAGGGATGGTTTTGAGAGGTGTCTCCAGTGAAATGCTCAAATCAAGCAGGGGGCGTGAAGTCGATTCCTGGAGATCAAGGAACGTTCCTCAGGGCCAAAGGACAAGGTACTGGATTGTGCCTCTTGATTGCCTGGAGTCCAGGATCATCTGAACCTCAAACTTCTGTTGTCCCTCCACCAGGACTGGTTCCGGAGGAGATGCAGAAACAGGAGACCTGGTATCCTGTACAAAGGGTTTTAGTAGGGACATATGAAATACCGACGAGATCTTCATGAAGGCTGGGAGGCATAGCTGGTATGCCACTGAATTGACCCTCTGGATGATAGGAAAAGGGACAATAAATCTGGGAGATAGCTTTGCCATAGGTGCTTTTAACCTGATGTTTTTGATAGAAAGCCATACGTTGTCACCAGGATTGTATGCTGGTATCTCACGACGATGCCGGTCTGCTTGCCTCATTTGTATGGATACTGCTTTGGGAAGGTTGTTCTTGATTTCTCCCCATGACTCCTGTAGTTGTTGGATCCGGTCATCCACGGCTGGGACTCTGGATGCGGCTCCTTAAGAGGGAAGAGCTGAGGGATGAAAGCCATAATTAGAGTAGAAAGGAGATTCTTGAGATGAGTCGCTCTGTAAATTATTAAGGGAGAATTCTGCTAAAGGTATGAGGTCTGCCCAATCATCTTGAGTGTTCAAGATGAAACGATGAATATATTGTTCCAAGGACTGATTAGTCCACTCTGTTTGTCCATTAGACTGGGGGTGATAAGCAGACAAAAAGTGTAAGGACTCTCCAAGTTATTGGCAGAAGGCCCTCCAGAATTTGGATTTGAATTGAGAGCCCCGATCTGACATGATTACTTGAGGGGCTCCATGGAGTCGGAATATTTACTGAATGAATACCTCAGCAAGTTTAGCCACATTAGGTAACCCCTTCAGAGGCTTGAAGTGAGCTTGTTTGGAGAACCTATTCACGACCACCAAGATCGTGGTCATGCCCTTATATAAGGGCAGCTCCACAACAAAGTCCATAGAAATGTGTGTCCATGCCTGGTCTGGAATTGGGAAGGTTGTAATAGCCCCATAGGACAATTCTTGGGTGTTTTGGTGCTGTTAGGGCAAGAGGCCACAAAGCTCTTAGTATCCTTCCGGTACTCCAGCAACCAGAGTTTCTGTTCCAGTAATTCAATGGTCTTCCTTTCTCCAGGATGACACAAACTTTTTGAACTAGGACCCCACTCCAAGACCTTTTGTTGAAAAGCTGGCGACACGAAAATGCGGCCATCTGGCATTAGGGATTGATCCCGAATAATATCCTGTAGAGAGTGAACGGTAACGGTCGAGATGATGCGTGCCGAAGGAAGAATGGGTTCTTCACGGCCCTCTGCAGTGTCGTTGACCAGGAATTGGCGAGAAAGAGCATCCGCTTTTATATTCTTGGACTCTGGTAGATAAGAAATAATAAAGTTGAAATGAGAAAAGAATAATGACCACCTCGCCTATCTTGACCCCAATCGACGAGCACCCAATCGACGACGATAAGAGGTTTGTGTGATCAGTGAGGATAGTCACCAGGTTTTCGGTACCCTCAAGCAAGTATCTCCATTCCTGCAAAGCCATTTTTAGGGCCATGAGTTCTCGGTTGCCCACATCATAATTCCGTTCGGCTGGGGAGAATTTTTTTGGAGAAGAATGCACAAGGATGCTATTTGGCCTTTGGGTTTTCCACTGAGATAGTACCACTCCTGCCCCCACAAGTGGGATCCAGGTGCAACAGATCTGGAGTCGAAGTGAAGGCTGTCTTTAGTCTGTCAAATGTGTCTGCTGCCTCCGCAGACTATTGAGAAGGATCCGCCCCTTTCATGGTTAATGCGGTAATAGGCGTCAGGACGGATGAAAAATGCTGTATAAATCGGCGGCAATAATTTGCAAGGCCTAGAAACAGCTAAATAGCTTTCAGGCTGAGTGGGCATGGCCACTCCAGAACAGCTTTGACTTTGGCTGGATCCATGGCTAATCCCATATCCGAGATTATTTATCCCAGAAACAAGGCACTGGATTGATGGAATTGTCATTTGTCTTTGGTCGGTGAAATTATCGCCTGAACCGGAGTCCAGAAAGGTCTGTGTCTTGACAGCGAAGCATTCCCTGGTCAATTTGATAGATAGCATCAACTTAGTAGGTAGACTAGAGGGAGAAGTATTTAGTGTTCCCAGTGTGATCTCCTTTTTCTCACTGGTATTTGGCGTTTCCCGATTAATTGAGACAAACGAGAGATAATGCCCAGTGATATCGCAATACACACAAAGACAGGAGCTGCATCTGCGCTGCTTCTCGCGGACCTATAGGCTATTAACCCAGAGCGGCATTGCCTCCTTGGGATCGAAGAAATTGTCAGTAATGGGAACAACTGACAGAGTGGAAAGAGAACATGTACCTCCTCGGCGTTGAGCCCTCTCAGCTCTTCTCTCCAGAAGGCACAGATCCATCCGTATACATAAGGTGATTAAATCTTCTAAGCCTGCAGGATGTTCCAGCGCGGCGAGTTCGTCCTTGAGATTTTCCATAAGGCCTTGCCAAAATACTGCTACCAGTGCTTCATCGTTCCATCCGGTCTCTGTGGCATGGGTCTGAAATTCCACCGAGTAGCGGGCCACAGTTCGAGTGCCTTGAGAAATATGCAGGAGGGAAGAAGCTGTTACCTTACGTCCTGAGGTGTCGAAGACCCTTCGGAACTCTCGCGTGAAGAGAGATATGTCGCTGGTGAGGTCCGATCTTTGCTCCCAGATAGGAAATGCCCATACCAAGGCATCATCAGTTAACAGGGACATGATGTACGTGACTTTAGAATGCTGAGACACAAAACAAGACAGGGTAAGCTCAAATTGAATAAAACATTGGTTTAGAAACCCCCGACAGCTGAGGGGATCCCCACCATAGCGTTTCGGCATAGGGAATCGAAGGTGTGGGTAGAACTTGGAGTCAGGACAGCCACTACTGGGGGAGCATGGTTGAATACTGCACACTGTACCTGATCTATACTGGATTGCAATTGACCCATACTTTGTTTTTCTGTTCTAGGTACTGTTGGAATTGATTAAAGTTATTGTCGTGCAGGATCAAAACTCGACCATCTCAGCAGGGTCCATGTTTGCAGGGCTGAGCATACTGTAACTGGTGCTCACCACAAACTGGATTGAACCGGGAGGCCGAGGTGGGGATATAGAAACACCGACCTGGAGCCGCGAAGTTGCATCTGGAATGTAGATGTGTAGACGTGGGTAGCTGGGTCAGTATTGGAGAGAGGAAAATAGTAGGTTCACGTAACCGAGGTCGAGGGTAGTAGAAGTTAGCTTAGTAGGTATACAAGCCGAGATCGAGGGTAGGAGACTGGAGGGTAGTTGGTAAATCCGTAGCAATGGTCCAGGTGAACTGCAAGGGAAGACAAAGCACAGCAAGGCAAGGCAGGACAAGGGATAAAAGAGTGCTTGCGACCAGCGCAACGTCACACGGTACAAACTGTTATGCACAGACAAATTGCAGAAGCAAATACTGAACATATAAAGGGTGAATCCAGCCAATTGCTGAAATTCTGGTCAGCAGAGGCTGAAAGTGAAACCAGAGTGCTGATTCATTGCTGCAAAACACAAAAAAGGGCGCAGGAGGGAATACAAAGGAAAAAAGCAAAATTAGTGATAATGCAAAATAATTTATTAATGCCACAAAAACATATGACACATATAAATTGAGAAAGCGGAATGATCACAAGATCAGCAATTCCTCTTCTCAAAAGCACCCATCAACACGGGGGGAAAATCCCATACAGACACATCAAAAAAAGACCTCCCCACTGTCTGTCACTCCAAAAGAAAGAGAAAGGCAAATATGGGCAAGACAAAAGCTGCTCAGTAGCACAGAGGATATGGCTAAACAATAACACACAGCCTTAGCCGCATAGGATGGAAAAAGCAAGCTTATCTTTGGAGGTATATGATGGAGTCCTCGTGGAGTTCAGAACAGCAACTTCCTGGTATCGTCGTCACGATCCTGCGTCACTGTGTGATGACCTCAAAATGTTTCAAGTCAAACAGATACTCTTCACAGCTGGCAGCAGTTCTCCAGTGTTCTTGACAACCAGTGTTCCTGACAAATTGTGAGCTTGCTACTTCTGAGCCCTGATTCATATCACATTGAGCCTTAAGCGGTTTCCTGTTTCTTAATGCTGATCAGTTTCAGTGGTACTCTATGTGGTAGCCATATCTATTTGACCTGTACTCCTTAACGAATACTACTGTGTTTTGATTTCATTCCAGTAGATAGACTTGGGCTTAACCACTTACTTGCTGCTTGAGTCTTTTATTCCTCTTGGTGTGTATTTTTTGGAGTTTAGGACTTGTCAGGAATCGGCGTTCTCCACGCTCCCCACACAGAGCACCCCATTCCCGCAGGGAGCCCCTGGACACACAAAACAAACCTGCCTTACCGGCTTCCACGGCTCCTCGCCCCTGCCGCCGTCGCGGGATCACTCCCCTCGGCGATTCCTCTGCTCAGCGCCGGGCACGCCCACGCCCTCCTGCACGCACACCTGCATGCACACCTGCACCATCCACTGGCTCGGTTCACGCGCGTACACGAGTTACGGAGCACACTCAGTCTGCACACTCTTCTTCCCGTCCCCCAGACCTCAGGCTCTGCCCCCGCACACTGCACGGGCATACTCAGGTTACCAACAAGACTCACCTGGCCTGTTATGCCTGCACCAATCTGCAGTGTCTGCCTGTAGCTCTTCCTGTCCCGCCTCCGTTCCTAATTGGACCTTCCTGCTTTATCTAGCTCCTCTCTGCTCTCAGTCTTTGCTCGACATATTCTCTGCATGGAAGTACTTCAGGATTCTCTCAGTGTTTTCACAGGTTCTAACACGGCTCGTACGACTACCCCCTCTGGCTCTCGATCTCGGCACTCCTTGGACAACGCTCACTCTGGTAACTCCTTGAACACGGCTTGGACAACGACCTATCTCCACTCTCCACTCCCTGACTTCGGCGAGGCATCCTTCACTCTTTCTCTACAACCGGTACCGGCAAGTATTGTCTACCTTACTACACCTGGCCTGGCAACGCTTCATACCACACTCCGGACACGCTCCCTTTGCTGCGGGTGCGTGTATTACCACTTCCCCCTTCAGCTCAAGGAACGGGTCTGGTCTGCGGGCAGCACCGGTGTAACAGGACTAAGGGAGAGGGAAGTACCTGTGGTTGCATAGACTGTAGGGAATGGGCCAGAAGAAGGGGCTCATCCCCAAAATGTTGCCCCCCTCTAACTTGCCTATCATTTTTTATCCTCCTCTGTTTGTTTTTTTACTCCCTTACACCCCCCTCCCTTCCTCTCTCCCCTTCCCTCTTTCTGTTTCCCCTCCCCTTCTTTTCCCTTGCCTGTTTCCTCCATTGCACCCTTTCCCCTCAGGTGTCATTTAGCACCTGGAGTTAAGTTTACTCCCTCATTCTTCATTCTGTATATCCTTGTGTGATTATATGCTTTCACATTAAATATTCATTTTTGCCTATTTAAGTCCTCTCCATTTTTGTGTGCTGGGAACTATTTTGGTTATTTTTCATTACAAATAGTGTACAAGGGTTTTATTACTCTAAAATCTGAATTATGGATTGCATGATGTTGGAGTTTTCAAATAAGGCCAGACTTGGATGTTCCATATGGGTTTTGAGTAAGGCAGACTGTCTGGTATTTATTCATAAAAGACATAGCGGCAACAGAACAAATCACACTGGGAAATGCTTGTTTTAAAGGGGAATTGGTTATTTTGTGCTGCTTTTGATCACAGAGTTTCCTTCTTTGCTTATAATATTTATTCTTGGAACAAACCGATATACTGTAACTGGGAAATCTGCCAAATATTATAACCGCCAAAAAAAGCAAGATGATATCACCTTTTACATACTCAAATGTTATTATGCTGCCATGCAGATTAACTCCTTACCCCTGAATAGATAAGCAAAGAAAAAGTATTGACACCAACGCTTTCCCAGAAAGCAAGAGTTATTTCTTTTAGTAATTATATATGTTCTCTACAAGCAAATCTTTAGTTTTACTTGACTTCGATGGAAATATCTTTAGCATACTTTACTTCTGTAAATAAACAGATGAGGTGAAGAGGTTGGCCTAGGACATTTGGTCATGGTCTTTTTGTCACGACCAAATGACCACCGGCACTTTGCGGCTGGGACCTGTCGCCGTTGGCTGCATTGTCGCTAAGGTAAGTGCCTAAGCTTAACGCACTGAGCTAAAAAAAAAAACTACCCTAAGCCCTTACCATAAATCCCCCTACCCTAAGTCCTTACTCTAAAGCCCCCTAACCTAATGGTTAGCATGTCAAAGTAACTATAGAAGTAAAATGCAATGATCTTTAACTTCCTTACAACTATATTAACTTACATTACATAATAATCTAACTCAACCTCAATGTGAAATAATAGTAATATTTTCATAGACAAAGCTGATTTCTATGAATGAGTCTCCTGGAAACAACATTGGGCCAAACAGGAAGCAGCAATTTGTCTACTTGGTGGAGTTTTCTTCTGTATATATGTTTGTCTCCTTACTAGAACTGATTCCTTAGAATCAGGAATCCTGCAATTAAGGAAACATGTAGGACTGGCTTCTAGTGCTACAGCAAAACAAAATAGCCACAGGCAAGATAACGAAGGAGTGGAATGTCAATATATGATGGTAGTGAATTTCTCCTGCACTGAGATTTTCTGCTGATCACGAAACATTGTTACAGAAGCACATCCATAGTTAAGGTTTGATCGACACTTCCATTATAACTCCCCTTATTCAGTTGCTCATAACTCTCTCATAAATTCACCATCTGTCTGAAATGTAGGTTTATCTTCTATCAGCTTCTTTACAACCCCCAGAATATGAAGACAAGATGCAGTTTATGGAGAATCATTTCAGGTCAGATTGGTAAGGTGGATGTTTGTGGAAAGTTTGAGTCCAATCCATTCAGTCGTTTTAAAGTTACAGGGGAGACAAAATTAGGTGTTAAAAGATTGTAGACTATAGTTTAACGTGGGGAAAAAATGGATTTGTGTGAAATTTGGTGGGGAGTTGGTGGCTTAGGGGTTCCTTTGAGTGATTAGTTTTTAAAAGGATAGGGTATTTTGGAGAAATGTAAGTGTAACACAGTTTCCCCCCCTCTCTGCAAGATGTAATACTGGTTATTGCTGTTTGTTGTGTGGTTATACCTGTGAGGGTACAGGAAAGCTGAGTTGTCCGCGATGGTGTGGGGAACAGGACAGGCTTTTGATGATCTCGATGTTCAACTCAGGGTGTCAGCGCCTCCAGCTCCAGTGGGCTCAAGGATAGCTTGTCACAGCCTGTAGCTACTAAGAGCTTACATGACAGGAGGCAGAGAGGCAGTCTGGACCAGCCATGCTACATAAGGTTAAACAATAAATAAATATCCCAGGCCACACCATCAACTCCAGACATGTAGGGGAATCTGATGCCTCCACACTCACATCTCTCTCTTCACGATGGGTTCAGACTACAGATTACCCTGGACCTGATGTCTGACTGATCCGTCCTCTACTCCTTACTCAAAGGGTCTCCTCACTAGTTGGGTTTTAAAAGGATAAGGTGTTTTTGGAGTTATTGCAGTTAAAAAAAAAACACACAGATGCGAATTGACACCAAATGCATTGGGACAGTCTCATATTATATCGAATTGTTTGTTTAGTTAATTGGCAGTTTTCCACTTTGAAGGGTTACAAGCAATGACGTTGTAGTCAGCAACTAATTCGCTTGCTGGTCATGCTGAGGTGGGAATGGTAAATCACAAAAGAGGTGTCTATGGGCACAGTAATACCGACTACGTCCGTGGATTTACAACCTAGTGCCACATTGTTCTATCTGGTACCTATCTTATTGGATTTGGTGGCTTTGGAACACTTCAGTGTATTTCTAAGATCGCTGAATGTATAGCTATTGCAGCTCCCCGCATCATGCAGTGGAATCCAGTGTGGTAATATAATTAGGAGCACAAAGAGTGACCCAACGCTCAACCTACCCTATATGGTCTAATCTGACTGCCTTGTAGACAATATACAGGCAGTCCTCGGTTATCCAACGGAATCCGTTCTGGAAGTAGCATTGGATAGTGAAACCGTTGTAAAGTGAGTCCCATGTTAATCAGTGGCGGTGAGCGTTGGATAACGCATTCAGTTGTTGGATAACGCATTCCGGTGTCGAAAAATGGCCCTCAGGGTTGCATTGTAAAGTGTTGGATATGCCATTCGTTGTATACTGAAACGTTGGATAACGAGGACTACCTGTATTGATATTTCGTGGACTCATATGGTCCATCATATTCCACAGTGAGTGCAATTTGTAGGACCTTTTTTGACCCTGTAGGGCAGGCATATCAAACATGCGGCCCGCGGGCCGCATGCGGCCCGCAACGGATATTTTTGTGGCCCGCTCACAGCGGGAGAAGCGAGCGCGGGTGTGTGGGAAGCGAGTAGCACGGGCGGAAGTAAAATCTGTCCTGCAGGGGCTGGAGGCGTACGGTGGCCGGGTGCAGTCAATCTGCACTCGTGCCGTGTGTGGGAGGACACGGGGGCGGAGTCAAAACCCCGGCGGAGAGACTGCATTCTCCTAGAAGCCTGGTAAGTCTGTGTCTGTGTGTCTGTGTGTCTGTGTGTCTGTGTGTCTGTGTGTCTGTGTGTCTGTGTTTCTGTGTGTCTGTGTGTCTGTGTGTCTGTGTGTCTGTGTGTCTGTGTTGCTGCGTGTGTGTGTTGCTGCCTATGGGCGGGAAACTGCTCTGCTGCCCTGCTCATCGGTACTCCTCCTGCTCAGAGGCAATAATGCAGACAGCTCTGCTGTGTTATTAAAGTGGTAATATTGCTCTTAGTACAGCTGGAAGCATCTGTGGGTTTTAGTAAGGCATTCACCCGTATCTGTGTGTGTGTGTGTTTATATATCTGTGTATGTGTGTGTGTGTGTATATATATCTGTGTATGTGTGTGTGTGTGTGTGTATATATCTGTGTATGTGTGTGTCTATATATCTGTATGTGTGTGTGTATATATCTGTGTATGTGTGTGTGTATATATATGTGTATGTGTGTGTGTATATATCTGTGTATGGTTGTGTGTGTATATATCTGTATATATGTGTGTGTATGTGTGTATGTGTGTATGTGTGTGTGTGTGTATATATCTGTGTGTGTGTGTGTGTGTGTATATATATCTGTGTATGTGTGTGTGTGTGTATATATATCTGTGTATGTGTGTGTGTGTGTGTGTATATATCTGTGTATGTGTGTGTCTATATATCTGTATGTGTGTGTGTATATATCTGTGTATGTGTGTGTGTATATATATGTGTATGTGTGTGTGTATATATCTGTGTATGGTTGTGTGTGTATATATCTGTATATATGTGTGTGTATGTGTGTATGTGTGTATGTGTGTGTGTGTGTATATATCTGTGTGTGTGTGTGTGTGTGTATATATATCTGTGTGTGTGTGTGTGTATATATCTGTGTGTGTATATATCTGTGTGTGTGTGTGTGTATATATATATATGTAGCCAGGTCCCCCTCGCGCACTCGCCCCCTCCCTTGTCCCCCTCGCGCACTCACCCCTTCTTCCCTGTTGCGCGCGTGGTTGCGGCCGGTTGTCGGGGACGCGAGCGGCGAGCAGGCCGGTTGCCGGGGACGCGATCGGGCCGTCGCTAAGGCCGCGATCGCGTTGCCACCGGCCCGGCGGCTAGCAGAGCAGGGCGCCGCCATGACAGTGAGCTCGCGCATGCGCAGGAGGCCGCTAGCGCGGGAGGCCCCAGATAGCTCGCGCATGCGCGAGAATAGGCTGCCAGCCCCCAGGGTGCTTAGGGGCAGAGACACCTGACGCCAGGGAGCCAATCAGAAGGCCAGATTCCCCTGCTAGCAAGGGGATACATTTCGCGGGGTTTTGCAGCTACGCAGGACTCATGATCCGGACCAGCTAGGGGTAAGAGGTGGGTGCAGGGGTCAGTGACCCTCTGCATAGGCCAGCAGCCCCCAAGGTCCCAGTTAGGTCCTGAGCCACCTAATAGCTTGTGGAGCTTAGGGACAGGCCCTAGATAGGGACACTGCCCCATTATTTGATCAAGTAGTCAGGGACACAGAGCGGAAGCCGTGCGGCCCTGCGAGGTGGGTTCTGGGCTCAGGACACCACCAAAGACTCTAACACAAGGAGAGACATTGTTCGCGCTGGACTTTCAATCCACGCGGTGTGGAGCACGGCGTCGGATCGTGCGGATTGATATCGCGGTACCCGTGGCTGGAGCCCGGGCAGGTAACCGGCAACTCACGTGCACCAACCAGGCCTATCACCAAACATAGTGGCTGCGCAGCCACACACACACATGTACAGTGGTATGTGACTCTGGGAGCACGAGACATTTGGGTGGGGGTTACTGGACACAGGGTGGGGTCACATTGTGGGTGGTAGCGTCCGCCGTGACGCCTAGAGGTGGTAGCGTCCGCCGTGACGCCTGGTGTGGTTAGTGTCCGCCGTGACACCCAGTGTGGTTAGCGTCCGCCGTGGCGCATGTTGATTTGTGTTGATATATGTTGCTAGGCAGTAAAGTCAGTCCTGTTTTACATTCATTCGCTTTGTGTGGTTGTTTCCTGTGAGGGCCTCCTCCCACTCCGTTGGGATCCCTCCCAGGTGGAGGCGTTGCACCTAGAGATGTATGAGATGTATGTACCCCAGGTTCCCCAAGGCGGAAGCTCAGCCCTCCTGTGAGCCAACAGGTAATGCACCACACCTGAGTAACTTTGCATGTTCCTACACTTCCACAGTATTATCTGCGAGTGGGTGGGGGAACACCCGTTACATTTGGAGGCGCTGCTGAGAGCGAGTCCTGGGGTGCCCTGTTCCAATTTTTTTTCTAAATTGCCCGATTCATATTTTTATCATGTCCGTGCCGTCACCGCAGGATGTCCATGCCTGGGCCTTAGCGCACCAAGTGTCCCCAAGACGTGCGGTTGCAGTGACCGGGGTAGCAATGGATACAGAATTATCTACAGTGCGCACACAAGTAAGAAGTTGCCCGGGGTTGGCCACCGCCCGGGTGATAGACTATAAACTGGATATTGCTGCCCAAGGGATCACCTGTCTCCTGTACACCATGAGTGACATATGCTTAGAAACGGCCCCCCAGGTATTAAACCTACCCGAGCCCTCCGCAGAGGACTGCCGCATGATCTACGCTGACTCTCAATCTCCTGAAGAAGCGTCCACTAGTACTGGATTACACCCGAGCCAACGAGTGACCAGTACGCCTCACCGAGTGGACCCCCCTAGGGTCTCTTTCACCCCAAGCGGATTAGGGGGTACCGCCAGCTGGGCACGGAGCCCGCTCATCCCACCCAACCCTGATCAACGGTCTGGCGGGACCCCAACCATGCCTAGCATAGGAACGGGGAGCCGTAGTCAGGCCCTTAGTGGGAATCTTGACGTGAACACGATAGTCTCCCAACTAGCCGAAGCTGTAACCATTTCGACGCAAGCACAGAACTACCGGAAACTCAAGGCCTTCTCTGGGATTCTGCCGACGCCCACGGGAGAAGAGGGGATCGAGGCATGGAGGGACCATACGCTTCAAATCATAGAGGAGTGGTCGTGTTCTGAAGCCAGCAAGAGACAAAGACTGGTCGAGTGCCTCCGAGGCCCCGCCGCTCGGTTAGTGCGAGCGCACCGGAGCGTGGAAGGAGAAGTTACTGCCCAGGAACTAGTGGAAATGCTAATTAAATCCTTTGCCAGAAAAGACGACGAAGATGAGCTACTGGCTCAATTCAAAGCCCTCCGACAACGTGAAGGACAAGATTTATCTGCCTTCGTTTGTGACCTACAGCTGTCCCTGGGCACCCTCCTGGACAAGCATATCATTTCCGCGGCCGAAGCAGACCGATACCGGTTCAGACAGCTACTCAAGGGGTCGTTGCCTGATCACAACATAGCTATAATGATGCGGGCCGCCCCGATCGCAGCAGTATCCCCTAAGTATGGGGAACTAATGGACTACATAAGAGACCATGAAGTGCAGCGCCATTTCCATGAATCAAAGAAATCCAAAACTACCCCCAAGAATGACCCTGTGGCCCCCTCGGCCCCAAAGAGTAAGAAACCTTCCACACCAGAGGAGGAAACGACCCCCAAGTCGTCTGTTCGGGAAAGTCGTAGTTCTGAGCGGTCCTCATCCACGTATAAGAGTCGTCCGGACCGCCGTGAGGTATCTTGCTACAACTGCGGGAAGAAGGGCCACATCTCGTACTATTGTCCGGAGAAGGAGGACCAACCGGAAGAAAAACCTCCCGACCGAAGAAGCACAGCCCGATCGATGGTATGCCGAGCCCAGACCGTCGGGCCTGAGGTGAACACCCCTCAGGGAACCACGGATTCTCCGGCTGACGCTGGCCCCAGTGAGGACGCCTCCCCCGGTGAAGCTTGCAGTCAAGTGGGCCCCGCGGCCATCGTGCCCGTGGTAATAGAGGGGATATACGCCTCGGCCCTATTGGACACCGGGTCACAAGTGACCATAAAATATCGCAAGTTCTATGACCAGCACCTTCAACACTGCCCGCTGAGGCCGGCCGAACATATGAAGGTTAGGGGCTTGAGTAATGAAGACTACCCCATCGATGGGATTGCAAGGGTCCAGCTGGACATACTCCAACTGAACACCGGCAAGAAGCACCCTATGCAGGTAGCGGCCATGGTATGCCCGGAGCCCCATGACCATTGTAAATACCCCATCATCTTGGGAACCAATGCGGACATAGTGCAAGCTATAATTCGAGCTTACTTGAAAGAGACCAACGAGCTGCCGCTGGCCGATTCGCTCCTAGACCCCGTCTTACGAGAGGAGTGCCATCGGGTGTATGCCTTGGAGCGTCATGGGGACCTCTACAATCGTCAACGAGGACTGACGACCATATTACCAGGGGGAGTGCAAAAGATGGCCGTCTGGTGTTGTTATCCTGACCGAGACCAGAACGACCAACTGTTCTCGCTGGAGAGTGAGCCTGAAGAAGAAGAGGTTCAGCGAGGTTATAGAGTACTACCCGAGGTAAGGGAATGGACAGCTAAGATCCCTATTCGAAGCCACGTGTATGTGCAGAATCTCTCCCCTTTTCCAATGGAGTTTGATGTCGACCAGAAGTTGGGATGCATATATCCGGTCAGCCGGGTGGGAGCCACGCCTCAGGTGAAGGCGGCGACCGCGCAGGAGCGGATACTCGATCTGGACTTCAATTTCGGTGAGTCGACGCTGTCCACAGAGTGGAAGGAGCGGTTGACCACCCAGTTGCTGCAACGACGACATGTGTTCTCCACGAGCGAGATGGATGTGGGGTGCAGCCGCAGTGCCCAACATACCATTCGGATGAGTGATGCCACTCCATTCCGGGAACGTTCTCGTCGCCTTGCCCCTCGGGATGTGGACGATGTGAGGAACGCCATACAAGACATGGAAACCGCTGGGATTGTGACGGAATCACGAGGACCTTACGCGTCGCCCATAGTGGTGGTGCGGAAAAAGAACGGGTCCGTACGACTGTGTATCGACTACCGAACCCTGAACAATCGCACGATTCCGGATCAGTACAACCTTCCGCGCATTGAAGAGATCCTGAATGCGCTGAATGGGAGTCACTGGTTTAGCGTTCTTGATCTCCGATCAGGATACTATCAGGTGCCCATGACACCGGAAGACCAGGAAAAAACAGCTTTCGTCTGCCCCCTGGGATTCTATCAATTCACCCGTATGCCCCAAGGTATATGTGGGGCGCCTGCTACGTTCCAAAGACTGATGGAAAAGACTATCGGAGACATGATTCCCCGGGAGTGTCTGGTTTACCTGGATGACATTATTGTCTTCGGGAGGACCTTAGAAGAACACGAGGAGAGGCTGCTGAAGGTGATAGATCGTCTTGGTCAAGAAGGGTTGAAGCTATCACTCGATAAGTGTAGGTTTTGTCACACCTCGGTGACCTACGTGGGACACATCGTGTCTGCCCAGGGGATTGCTACTGATCCAGCCAAGGTAGAAGCTGTGGTGAACTGGCCACGTCCCGATAATGTCACGGAACTGCGGTCCTTCCTCGGTTTCTGCGGGTACTACCGTCGGCTCGTGGAGGGGTACTCTAGTCGAGCTAAACCCCTGAACAATTTGCTAAAGATATACCCTGAAGATACTGGGAGAAAGGCCACGTCGGCCCGGCAACCGTTTGGCGATAAGTGGACGCCTGAGTGTTAACGGGCCTTCCTGAACTTGAAGAAAAGTCTGACGGAAGCACCAGTGCTGGCCTATGCTGATCCAGAACAACCGTATGTCCTGCATGTGGATGCCAGCCTCAATGGGCTGGGTGCTGTCCTGCATCAGAAGCACCCCGAAGGTCTTCGGCCTGTAGCCTACGTCAGCCGCAGTCTGACACCCAGTGAGCAGAGATACCCCGTCCACAAGTTGGAGTTTCTGGCTCTCAAGTGGGCGATCACCGAGAAGCTCTACGACTACTTGTACGGTGTCACCTTCGAGGTAAGGACGGATAACAATCCCCTCACGTACATCAATACGTCGGCCAAATTAGATGCAGCCGGCCACAGATGGCAGGCCGCCCTCAGTAACTACCGCTTCTCCTTGAAGTATAAGCCGGGGCCATTGAATATTGGGGCGGACGCCCTCTCCCGAAGGCCAGGACTACTCGCTACCCCCGATGACGAGGAATGGGAAGAACTTCCCGGCCCCGGAGTGCGGGCTATGTGTAAAACTGCAGCCATAGTTAATGACCAAGTGGCCTTCTCCGAGTTACGAGTGGCCGACTCCTTGGGATGCCAGTCGCAGGCTGTCCCCGCCGCCTACTGCGACCCAAAAGGGATGCACCTCACGCATGACAAGGTGTTCCGGTGGAAAGATCTGGTAGACTATCAAATTCGAGATCCGGTTGCTAGCATCATCCGGCACGCCGTTGAAAAGAGGAACTCAGCCCTTCTGAAACGTGCGCCCAATGACTTGGTGGCCTTGCTCATGCGAGAATGGGACAAATTTGAAATCGACAATGACTTGCTCTATCGGGTGGTGCAATACCACAACCACCCGGATAGGAGACAACTAGTCCTACCTAAGAACTTACAATACCTGGTGTTGAAGTCCCTACACGATGAACACGGGCATCTCGGTGTAGAGAAGACTTTTGGGCTAGTCCGAGACCGGTTCTTCTGGCCCAAGATGCGGGAAGCGGTGGAACAACACTGCCGCCGTTGTGTCCGGTGTGTTCAACGCAAGACGTTGCCTACCAGAGCAGCTCCTATGGCCCATCTGAAGAGTTCTGGTCCAATGGACTTGGTGTGTATGGACTTTTTATGTATCGAACCTGATAGCCGAGGTATCGGTAACGTGCTGGTCATCACGGACCATTACACCCGATATGCCCAGGCCTTCCCCACAAAAGACCAGAAGGCTATCACGGTCGCGAAAGTGCTATGGGAAAAGTTCTTCGTCCATTACGGTCTTCCAAACCGACTCCACTCTGACCAAGGGCGAGATTTTGAGAGTACTCTAATCCGAGAATTACTTAAAATGCTGAATGTCGCCAAATCCCGGACGACGCCGTACCACCCCGAAGGAGATGCCTTGCCCGAACGATTCAACAGAACCCTGCTGGACATGCTTGGAACTCTGAAGGGAACGCAGAAAACAGAATGGAGTCGTCACGTAGAAACGTTGGTACACGCGTACAACTGTACTCGCCATGAGTCCACTGGGTTCTCCCCGTACTTCCTCATGTTTGGGCGGGAGGCAAGACTTCCCGTGGATGTGCGTCTTCGAGTCTCAACGGATGGGATACACAATGCTACCCATTTCAAGTATGTGCAAAGGCTAAAGGACAGTTTGCAGCGAGCTTACCAACAGGCTGAGAAGTCTACAGCTAAACTGAATGCTGGCAATAAGAGACGATACGACAACAAAGTCAAGTATCGAGAGTTACGTCCTGGGGACGCTGTGTTACTTCGTAATTTGGGAGTCCCCGGAAAACATAAACTGGCAGACCGATGGAGAGATGGCGTATATGAGGTAGAGTCACAGATGCCCGGCCTCCCGGTCTATCGCATTAAAGACACAGACGGCCGGGTAAAGGTTTGGCATCGTAATCACCTCCTCCCTATCCCCCAAGTGGGAGACGAAGAAGAAGAAATACAGGCCACACCGCTCAACGGTGAGTCCGATCTATCAGAGGTGGGTCAAGAGACTGTAAATAACGAGACCCACTCTGAAACTCCTGAAGACCCTATGGAGGGACCCTCTCAAAGGGACTATTCCACAGAAGGGGCATCTCCCGGAGGAGCTACGGGTAAGGGGCCCCGTAGGCCAATGCCTACTAAGGTGGCACCAACAGGCCAGCCTTTGGATCCACAGAGCCCGTGCTTTGTGCCTAACAGAGACTGTTCAGAGACATTTCTCCCCTCAAGGGAAGAGGCTGAGCCTCAGGACTGTACTTATTACTCACCAGAGGGAGTTGCTGAAGAACAACTCCGTAGGAGCCAAAGGGCCAGGTACCCTCCAACTCGGGTAACCTATGATCAAATAGGGGCACCCCATTATGAGGCTCAGCAGTGGTCTCGGAGCAAAATCCAATCCGTGATTGTGATGCTCACAGAATTGTGTAACCTTGTTTAAAGTTAATGCAATGTGCTAAGTTGTATTCGTACCAGATGCATTTTTATTATATAACGTTGTGTATAGTAGTAAGTTATGTGGTCCAAGCGGTGACGTTGGAGTTTCACCAGGGGG